>NC_135451.1:4405000-4585000 GCF_051991255.1 Vanacampus margaritifer
GTGGGTGTTTCAGTTGGAAGAAGTCCTCTTTCTTTCATGCCATCTAATCAAGTGCGTACGTACTGTACAGTACATCTGCCGCACTCGCGGTTGACAGTCTTTGTACATGGCGACACTTTCATCCAGTATTGCATTGTTCATATAAAATAAACATCTCCTCCATACTTTAGACATTAAACTTGCCGCAGCATGTTGTAAATCTTGTCCACGTCTTCATTCAACTTCCCTCCCTCTCAAACGCTATCTGATGTCACATAACTGCGACAAGTCTCGCGTGACTTTTTTTCCACACCCACGCACAAACAAACAAGGTGGACACGGTGGATAAAGTGGACATGTAAGGGTAAAGAAGTTTAAAAGTCAATGAATGTATGAGCATCATTGAGTGTATTGAGATTGCAGCAGATGTTGGCTTGGTTAATGCTCCACCACTAAAGTGGTGCTCCGCTCTCCAAGAAAGAAAAACAGAGGTCTCCTCCCAGCCTCCACTAAAACTCCATCACTCAGAGATGGAGTTGGAATAGGTAGATGGAGGTCACGAGAAAGGGTGAAAGAAAAGAAGGCGGTGGAGGGAAATACATTTGCAACGTTAGCGCCACATGATTGAGCAACAGCGATGAGGAGGGGGTGGGAAGACCGAAAAATAGAGAGGCTGTTAGTCAAGGTGTCTTAATGCATATTGCATTCATCTCCTGTCTTCCACTATTCCTCACCACACCAGATAGCATGTATCTGACGGAAGCCAATGGAAGATTGCACAGTAGATCAAAAGGTGTGGCTGCAGTTTAGATAAGTCGACCCCCAATCGCGATTCAGTTCATCCGTCTCAAATGGTGGCTCATTTCTCTTGTCAAAGAAAAGGTGATATTTAGAGCTGTTGATTACATTTTATGGAGAGACACTTTGAATGGCCCTACATGGGTCTTTGTTTTAAATGAGTAGCTTTTTAGGGGGGTTCCTGGATTTTTGGACTTCCCTCCTCTTTGTGGAAAATTCTCCCATCTGTGATATTACACATTATGCCACGTTGAGTCCTTTTAATCTCAACCCCAGATTAGTTGCTTAATATTGTTTTTCTTCAGACCTGAGGAGCAGCAGGAGCTTGAGGAATCATTGATTTAACAAAGAGCACAAGGTACTGTTAAGGCATAGACTTTTTGTTATATTTTAATTTATTACTTTATTTAGTTAGAAGACTTATGCAAAAGCTACAATTTACTCTGTTCAGTATTTTAACAAAGCAGTCAGATGGGGATTTTTGTTGCATCCATCCAGCCAGTCTATCCCAGCGGAGTTTGGGTGAGAGGCACACAGCCAATCACAGGGCACAAAAGACAATCACATTCCCATCTACTGGTGGACCAGGGTCTTTGAAAATACAATTGGTAATGTCCGGCCTTTGTGGAGGTTAAGACTATCTAGATTGTGTTGGATAATGAGCAAGATTAAGCTTGAACTCCAACTGATGTGTTGGCCTTGATGGAGATCTGCTGAGAGCCTGAGGAAGTATTGCTTTGAACCTTAGCTAGCTAAAACAACAACAACAACAACAACAACAACAACAACAACAACAACAACAACAACAACAACCTAGTAATGAGCACATGAGCCAAAGAAGAACATTTTGGTGCAAATAGACGAGAATGTATTACAGTGGGGACCAACATTTTTGTTGAGTTAGGTCAGACAGCTGTTTTTAACACATTTCGGGGTACAGAAACACAACCTGACCTCACTTTTGCTCTATCACGTCAAGTTTTTGAGCTATAAGATCTCCATTGTTTTTTTTTGTTTTTGTTTGTGTGTGTGTGTGTGTGTTGTAAAGTTGACTGGTCGGCTGCTTTAGCTGTATAAAACACATGATATATGTTTTTTTTTTAATTAAACAAATTCTGGTTGTTTTGTTTGATAAGACTGAGGTCATTATAACATAAAAAACTGTCCATTGTGGCTGAAGGTCGCAAAGTTTCCTAAACGTTCCCTAAACAGTTTGTGTTTTTATGGCCAACAAGGACATTTTTCAGATGTTTAAAATTTCATTGCAGCAAGAAAGCCATTTAATTCTAGACAAACTTGTGTCAAACATCTGCCAACTTTGAACACACCCTGACGTGAAAACAAAACATAACTAGCGTCGCGGACATTTGCAAGCATCACTAATGTTTGCCTAAAGCCCATATCCCACTGAGGGGTGAATGTTTGCGAGTGTTGGCAAAGGCAGCTAATGCGCACCCCCGTTCATTCAAGGTTCTCAAACATTTCACCCAGAGTTTGAATGTTTTTTTCGTCATATGGAACATTTAGAACATGTTCATGCACTAACAATGTTTAGAGAACCATTAAACCTGTTTTAAACCTGAGTGAACCCTGACGTGAAATCAAAATTCGCTAGTGTTGCAAACGTTCGCCTATAACCAATAATTACAGTAATGTGCAAACCACCCATTGCATGAACAATTCCAAACCATTTATTTCTCTTTCTGGCCTCGCTCAACTGAAAATGACTGCTAAGGAAAAGGTTTTCTATCAAAGTTCTGTTACCGCTTTTTGACAAAGAATGTGCCATAGAAGAAAATGTGTCTGATTATAAGGCATCTTGTTCTGACGAGAATAATAACCTCATTGTTGAACCTGCTATTGTAACTTGACCACCCGCAAACACAAAAACTTGACATAAATGGAACGTTATTGTGGTCTGTCTGGACACTTGAGCAACTGTGTAGACTTCGTGCTTTAATCACTTTCTTTTTTTTCTGGAGAGCTCAGTATTGTTCATTCGGTAATTTTACAGATTTGACATATCATCATCATTGCTCTCTTTTTTTTTTGTATGTGGGTGAGTATGTGCATGTGCGTGCGAGTGTGTGTGTATTCATTCGTTCACCTAAAACCTATTAAAAAATCCCATACCGTTCACCTAAACCGAACACTTCCAGCCAGAGTCGTGAGGCCGTCAGGAGACCCGAGAAAGGACCAAAGAAAAGAAAGGAAAGTGAAATCCAGCACCGACCAGACACCACCCACCAGGCCTCCAACCAGAGTCCTTCACCAAACCCAGAGACATCTAAATTCCAACAAATCAGGGAGACCTCAAGAGACCAAAGGAGAGACTGAGGAAAGGAAGGAAGGACAGACGAAGCAGAGTGAGATCCACAGACACCAGCTTTAATCACTTTCTAGTTCAGTTCAAACTTGGCAGTGGTCACCTTTCAAAGGGACACTCTAGATTTGATGTGTTTTTAGCTGCTTTTATACATTGTTTTGCATTGTAACAGTTCTTTGAATATGTACATTTGCCTGGTCAGCTTCAAACTTAAACGCCGTATGTTTTCACAAGAGGAATACTTTTCACCTGTTTAGTAAAGCCCACGTGTAAAAATGTTCCATCCCTACCTCTAAGCCTGTTTAGTGGGGCAAAAAATAAGACACATAGACTCTAGAGGCTTGGAATCTCTTGCTACTACAGCATGATGTCAATGGCAAACACTCAATGTGGGGAACACACCGGCAAACAGCGAAACAATTTGTTTAATCATAAAGTGCATTTACATAAGGCAACGGCTGCATAAATGAATGCATAATTGAACAGGTTAATGCATAATGTAGAGCTCCCCCGGGACAATAAATAAAGTGCCTTTTGAAAACGTGTGAGACAGGCGAGGATGGGGGGAGCAAGCGAGTGCGCCAGAGACAACAGTACCCGCCGAGCGTCAGAAAAAACATGAAACACGAGACCAAGCCAAGGCCACCGAGGTAGTGGGGTGGTGGGGGAGAAAGGAATATGGCAGGAAATAAATAAGTAAAAAGGGTGAAGTCATGCTAAGAGGATTTGGGGACATGCTTGGTTTCTTGCCATAATCTGTCTATTAGCACCAAAGTATTTGCAGCTCTTATAAGCATGGCGGGGACACTAATAATGACAAGCTCACACACAACTTACTTCAACTTAACATTGCCACATGGGAATCATCCTACACTCTCTTCTTATACTCTTTTTTTCTACCATCCTTTTACTTTCTCTTAACATTTTCGATATGGCATTCACACCCTGTTTGCAGTTGAATCCTTCCTCTAGTCTTTGTGACCAACGTAAAAGGAGAGTGGATGGATCAGACAAACTTGGTTTTGAAAACACACATTAGGATATGTGAGAGGAAATACTGACATGTTTAACATATACGATTGCCCTGCTTTTTTTGTCCAATCACATTTCAGCTTCGAAGGCCCGATTGCTGGCATCAACCTGACACACCATTAAAATGTCGCTTTCTTTTTTTTAACCAATCAGATTTTAGATTGACCAATCCAGACCTTCACATTTTTGTTTTTTCTGTATTTTAAAAATATCATTTAATTTACAAAAATAAACTCAGATTTTGCATGTCAAATGTAGAATAACATGAAATCACTGTAACTGTAAAAACACACAATATTTGTATTCTTTTACAAAGACAAACTCCATTAGCAATAAATATATTGATTGTTAAAATATGTTTACAAATGTATCGTAATTTCACAAATATTTGTCTGTTACTTAATGGAACAAAATGTAAAAAACTTTAAAACACTAAAAAAATGAATACAATATTTATATTTACAATTTATAGAAATTAACAGTAAAAAATCAGGATTTTACCATAATTTCTTTGTGAATTGGCAATTTTTAAAAGTGAAAATAACTATAATTTCTGTAATGTCCTATAGACGGTAGTATTCATTGTTTTAACATTTATTTTAAAAGGACATCTAATGAGATACATACGAGAACGTAATTTTCTGTTATTTCACAGTAAAATTACAGTATTTTTACGTTTTTTTTTTTTTTTACAGTGTTCCTCAGTTTGAACGTTATTGGCTGTGTGCGGTGAAATTTAGAGCACAACGGTACACAATACAAGATCTGTGGGCTGTGTGCTTAGCCCCTTGCTGTATTCCATCACCACTAGGGATGCACCCAAATTAATTTTTGGGGCCGAAATCGAAAAACGAAAACGAGAAAGGCTTGGCCGAAAACCGAAACGCGGAAAAAATATTATACCAATTTTGTATTATCATTGCATTTATTATAATTCATTTTAATGTATAATATTATTATAAAATATTTAGACCTATTTAGCACAGGAATTTTAACAAAGCACAAAATAAATTGAAATGTGTCCACACCACAGACATCATGAGACATGTTGGCGAATGATACATTAAACAACAAACGCGGGGTGAGCATTCTCTGGCGATTATATGGCTATTGCACTTTATAGTCAATGTACAGTACTTCACACCGGCGGATGACGCATTTGTAGGCTATTCGGAGTGGGACATGGTGCGGCGCACTTAAAATTGCCACATTGACATATTCACCAATGTTTAAAAATGAATACGTTTCTCTGGCTTTGGGAACGGACGGCAAAGTCAGACACGGTGTCCTGCACAGATCTATTCACCCGGAGATAGTGGTAAGTGTTTACTTGTTTAAAACTGTTGATAGCAATAGTGCTAACATAAGCTAAAGTATTTAGCATGGCCACCAGAATGCAAGTGAAAAAGTGGAAGTGCTCGAGGGGCTCTCATCAAAGAAAAAAAGAAAGGCGCTGCAGGAGAAAGAGGGGTTCACCTGTTGTGCAATACTCGGCAGCGCTCTCTTTTTTGACTAAGTTTACCAAGCGACCCTCTCCTTCTCCGGTGGGCACAATGAAGCTGCCTGTACTCACAAACGCCAGCAAGGCGGACACACACTCCCGTGTTTGGTGTTTAATTCAAACAGACACTTGCTTGCAGGTTTTTTGTTTTGTTTTGTTTTTTTGCGTCACCACAACATCCTCTTTCGGCTTGAATTTTATTTCAGCCGAATGTCAAAAATGCACATTTTTGCCATTTTTGGACTAAAACTTTCGGTGGCCGAATATTCGGTGCATCACTAATCACCACCTATAATTGCAAGGTCATCTCAGACTCTGATATTATAATCATGCTTACCAAAGACACAATTGTACTTTGTCTGTTCTAAAACTATTCGGTTTTCTTGTCTGTGTTTGAATTAGAAAATGTATTTATTGTTATTAAAGCCATATTCATGTTTCTGTTTCATTGTAGTGAGCTACCTGTCAATGTGTGTTTTCTTCGCAGAGGTCGACAGCATGAGCGTTGCGGGCGTGTTCACGTGTGCGAGCTGTCAGGTGAGATGGGAGCATTTAAGCTGCGATGTGTCACACCTGATTATGGTTACGCGTTAGCGTCTTTCGCTCCTTCGCGTGGATCGAGACAGGCGAGTCATCAACGGAGGTTGGACGGCTGGTGACAGCGTCGCGACCTCCGATGACGCCCTCCATTTTGTCAAGCGACGGCTCGAGCAGATTACCTCGGGCGCCATCTTCTTACTCTGTATGCTAATGAAAAAAGAGAGAGACGTAATGAGAAATGAGTGGCAGATAAAAGAATTGTCAGGGAAAAAATAAGGGCGAAAAAAGGGACAAGGCAGGAAATGAAGAAAAAAAGGACCATAAAGGAACGTTACATGTGTGATGGAGTTGTTGAAAGACTTTAAAAGGGAAACAAAAAACTGGGAGGGCAAATGTGTCACACGTGGAGAGAATAAAAACAAATAGAGTGAGGATGGAACTGAAAAGGAACAAAAGCAGACTAATGAAGGTTACTTTAGTTATGGGGTTATTTTAGGGCTCCCTATAATAATTTTTTAGGGTGAAAGGTAAATGAGGCAGCTGCAAAATGATTAATATGTTTGTGTGTGCATGAGAGACAGACAGTAATGAATTCAGGGTGCACGAAAGGAAAAAAGAGGACATTGAGACTAGTTGAATTTCAAACGGGGACAACCTTGCCTCTTTTGGATGTGTTGTCCTTGTGTCCAGGTGCCCAGGTGTGTGTGTGTGTGACTTTGAGCGGCAGCCCAAGTAGCAGGTGGGACTCTGTTGTAATCTATTATGTGCAAAGTAACTGAGCTATCCTGAAATGTCATTAGCTAAAAGGCAAATTTCATTATTCGTCTAATAAGGAGCATGAAGACTCTTTTTGATGTCTCCTCCTCCCAACACCTCCTGCAGCCTTTTTTTTTTTTTTGGTCTACGCACTCCTCATTATTGCTCCCCCTCTTCCTGCATCTGCATCCTGGTTCTGAGCGGCCTTCCCTCTCAAGGTTAAAGTAAATGGCAAATGCCTGTGTTCAGAAAGTGAGAGTCAATTCAGGAGATGACGGTGACTCACCTTCATTATACATTGCGCTGCGCCCTCCCCCTCTCGTCCAGCCTTTTATGGCTGTTGGGAGTCGATGGCTAATCAGCTAGCATCAGGCCTAGCCCTCATTTCCCCTTCACACGGGCCCCATTAGGGAGCTGGCTTTCTGGAGCAGGCCGATAAGGACAATATGCTCCTCTTCCACATACACCCCAAATCTTCTACGACCCTTTCCTTAGCTCGTTCAGCTCATTTCTCAGCTTTCTCTCGCTAAGCATCCGACGCTCTCATCCCCGTGCTTGCCTCACCTATCACTTTTATTTCTCAACATCTTTCTTATAAAGTCAAATTACAACCCATATACTGCCTTAACTACCTTTTCTTAGGTTTGTGTCTATATATTTCCGTCATTCTGTTTTAGTTTTAGTCTACTGCAATTGGCTGGCAACCAGTTCATGGTTGTACCCCGCCTACCGCCCGAAGCCAGCTGGGATAGGCTCCAGCACCCCCGCGCGCGACCCTTGTGAGGACAAGCGGTTAAGAAAATGGATGGATGGATGTTGTAGTCTAATCTAATTCCTCGATTCTACCTGTGGCCAACTCATTCTGTTTATTGTACAAACTGAGTCTAATGTTGGAATTTGCTGCATTAACTACAAAATGCAAACATTCATTCAAACATTGAAAACTGAATAGTACAGTCTAGAAACAGTTGGGTAAAAAATAACCCAATTTAAGTAAAAAAAGATCCGACCCAAATGCTTGGGTTAATCATTTAAACCAAAGAGTTGGGTTGAATGAATATCACACTACACAACCCCCCAAAATAAGTTTTGGGTTATTATTTTGACCTAAGTTTTTGGCTTTCATGCATAACCCAAAAAGTTGGGTTGGTCTAAAAAAAAAAAAGAGATTGTTTAGTGGGTTATTCATCGACCAACTTAAAAAAACAAAATAAATAAATAACCCAAAACATTGGGTCGATCCCCCCCCAATGGGTTGTTTGGTATGTTATTCCTTTGACCCAAGTTTTTGGTTTAAATGAGTAAACTAAAATATTAGATCAGTCCCTATTTGACCCAATTATTATTTTTTCTTTCTATAATTCTTTTTGACCCAGTTTTTTTAACCCCCCCCCCCCCCTCCCACCAACAAAAAATATAATAAATACAATTGTTTTGTTACATAAATAAATAAATACATACATACATTTAAAAAATAGTTGTTTGGTGGGTTATTCAATTGAACCAACTTTTTACTTTAAATGAATAAACCAAAATGTTGGGTCGGCCACTTTTTGACCCAATTTGGGTTATTTTTTACCCAAATGTTTTTAAAGTGTAGACATACCACAGGCGTGTTATCAGTATACATGATATTAGAGTCTGAAATGACCTTGCTTTCATGGGTGGAGATGGAATACAGCAAGGGGCTCAGCACACAGCCTTGGGGGTACCTCGTGCAACACCCCGTACAGGTCTGAATTTTACCACACACAGCCAATACTGTTAAAAGCTACATTACAGACAATGTCATTTCCAGTCCGGCAGAAAATCACCTGAAATAGAAGTTAATGATCAAATGTTAAACTATACTGTGACTTCACATGCATCCCTTCTATTTTTCTAGCTACATAAAGTAAACAGCTAGGACAACCAACAGTGTTGTTTCAAAATTTTAAGCCCTATGACTATGTTAATCAGTGGATGTATACCCAATTCACCCTAAATAACCTTGGTAAAAGCAAACTACGAACAAATGAAGAGTTTGGATGTGACAGATTCAAAATACAAGCCTCGTAGTTTTAAAGCAAAACAATAAAAAGAAAACTGCTTTCAGGTGAACATTGTGAGGAAATGATGGCTCAAATGTTTGTGCTCTCACCCCACAGGCACCTTGTGTAAAAAAAAAAACTCCAATAATTTCCATTCTGGACCCCACCAAAAAATGTGCATGATATGTAATGATAATTTTGCCACAACTCTAACTAAGTATCCCCCCAAAAATACTGACTGCAGTGATTTTTTAATTTAACCACTGAAGGACCACACATTCAGTGCTAATAGTAACACACATGCTCATTTGATGAAATTAGGTTAAGAAGGATCCTGTTCTGTGCTTGCGTCTTTGAGCGATAAGAGCACACGGTGAGGAAATTAGGAGTGTGTGAGCAGAGTGTGCATTTCATGTGTTTTGTGTGAGAAAGAGAGAGAGAGAGAAGCTGACTAATCCCTCTGCAGAGCTGAAACGAGTTAAAAACACATCAAAGGGAAGCTTAACCTCTGTGAAACCTCACCAGGTTTTCAAGAACAACAAATGATCATTCTCCTCATTGTTTCCAGGGGGACTCTTTTCACCGCCGCGCCGCTGAAATGGTCCCGGGAGTTTTTTTTTTTTTTAAGCCAGTGGTTTTATTTTTAATGACATTGCCATTTCTGTACTCGTTTGGTAGTGTGTGTGTGTGCAAAACTATAACTGTGTTTGCACTTAAAAAGAAGGCTATGTTCTTCTTTTCTTTAAGTGTGACATGGCAAATGAGGAAAAAACAGCTAAAAGGACAAAGTTCTGCTTGAAATCATTAAAATGCTGGAAATGATAACTGGCTATACAAGTTGTACAGACCCAATGAAGGATAAAAAAAAATGTTTGGAAGACAGGTGTGTGTGTGCATGTGTGTGTAGGGAGGGGGGCTAGTGAGATGAGGACGCCGTTTGTGGTCTGGGACTTGCTTTCACCTACACTAGCTCATTATCACAGTATAATGGTGTTGTTTTTTTGCCAAGCAAAAGTTCAGGTTTGTGCATATTTCTTTTCCTTGTCATGGCTTGGCTTGCTTGGACTAGCGGACACATTACACACATCACACAAGCACACATCCACACACACATTCAAAAAGAGGGACACATGCCAATAATCCTATTTCAAAAGGTTACTCTAAATCATTTAAATGTTAAAAATGTTTAAAAAGTAGTTGAGAGAAGTACAAGATGACTTTCAATTACATCTGCTTGAATTTTTTTCCAGCTATTCCAACCCCTGACATTTCTATTCACAATATGAAAGTAAATCTAAAGAAAACAAGCCCTCAATCGCACTCTCATGGCCACAAAGCGCTTACAAGGAGGCAGCAGAATGAGCTAGCACAATGTCGTGATTACAGGGCACTCAGCCGCAGTGACCGCAGTAGATGCAGGACACATGTCGCTCGGCTGGAGCATCGTCGGCAAGCGTGTTGCTAGTCCACATGTGCTACATGTTCAGAATCACAATCTGATTTATTGGCCAAGTATGTAAAAACACACAGAGAATTTGTCCTCACACTCACAACCATGTTCGATGCACACGGAAAATAATAATGACCCACAAAGGGGGACTAAAAGTGAAGCCTGGTGGTTTGCTCATTAGGGCCCCGAGTTTCTTAAATAGGAAAAAAGGAGACATAAGGAAGGACGGAGGGGAGCAAGGCAGAAACTCTGCTCTTTTAAAAGGGTGCACAGTATGAACCTGGATTTAAATTTTTTTTTTTACATAAATTAATAAATAATAAAGATGCATGGTTACATTAGGGAAAAGACTGTTGTCATTTTACACTTTAGTTGATGATATGCATATAAATGTCTCAGTTTTGGTGTTGCACATGCACAACTATGATTGTTTCTGTTCCTCAGAATCAACCTCATGCAACAAAATGATCTCTTTTATTGGGTTTGTACAATCAGTGAAGAAAACGACAGATTGTTGTTGGTAGAACAATTCTGACTGAATATTTTTTCTACAAAATAAACAATTTTACTAACAATACTTTACTTTTTTTTGGAGGGAATTATAATTTTATTTTTGTAACATTACAACTCTAGTTTAACTATATTAATACTTTATTTCTGTAATGTAACCGTTGCTTTTCTTTCAATGTGGACCATCCGTATACAAACTATGGCTTGAGGGCAATTCCGGCCCGCCCACCGCTTTTAGTGGCCCGCGGGATATACAAAAAATTATATTTGACATGGCCTCCAATGCCATTTAAAAAAAAAAACTGAACAGTATCAATTTTCAGTACTTTTGTTCTGTTGTTTGTGATACTAAATAAAAATAAAAAAAATAATAATAATATATATTTTTAAAGAACATTCCCTTTAACAGTTATTTTTCATTAAATAAAATCTGACAAATAATAAAACATCATGAATTTAAAAGACATGAGCCAGAAAGGATGGACTTGGAGTAAAACAAATAAAAAATCAAGATTATTACATTAATAATATGTAAATAATACCAAATTAATTACAAAGTGAGACGCAAAGTTTTTTTTACAATGAACAACAAAGAACAACGGTAAGTAGTAATACAAGAACAAAATATAAATAATTGTATTAGTGTTATTTTGGTTCCTTGTGCAGTTGTTAAAACACATTTTCAAGAACGTGCCTGCCGCACATAGCACAATGAATTTGAACCAAATTTGGGAGTAAAATCATTGTGCTAAATTTGGTGCAGCCATCTTCTTAATGTTACTGCACACTGTCCTTTAAATAAGCTAAACTCAAATCCAACTCAAAATCTCGCAAAAAATAACAGTTGGAAGAGGACGTGAATGACAATTAAGAGAATAATTGGGACTCGAGAGCAAACTCTGGGGCTGGGTTGTGGTGGGTGGCGGGTGTGGGTGGGGGGTCGTGGGGGGACCGGGGGCTGTGGATCGGTGGGGTGCCTGGCGGGCCTACAGTGCCCGGTTCTGCTGCGTTGGGCTGGGGACGCGGGCCGTGTTGGGGTGGGGGGCGCTCCTGGCTCCTGGGTTTGCTCTCCGGCCGGTGGCCCCTGCGGGGAACGGGGGTTGTACTTTGGCGCTGCCGTGGCCTGGGGGGCCCTGGGGGGTTGCGCTTGCTCTGTCCGGGGTCGATGGCTCCCCACACCAGCATCTATCGAAATTCAAACACAATCTGGTTCTTCCGCGGTGGAAGCTGATGTCTGTGGATCTCACTCTGCTTCATCTATCCTTCCTTCCTTTCCTCAGTCTCTCCTTTGGTCTCTTGAGGTCTCTCTAATTTGTTGGAATTGAGATATTTCTGTGGTTGGTGAAAGACTCTGGTTGGTAGTAGGTGATGTCTGGTCGGTGCTGGATTTCACTTTCCTTTCTTTTTTTTGATCCTTCCTTGGGTCTCCTGACAACCTCACGACTCTAGCTGGATTCTGTGTAGGTGAACGGTATGGGATTTTTAATAGGTTTTAGGTAAATTAATGAGTAGACACTCACGCACACACGCGCGCGCGCGCACACACACACACACACACGCACACACACACACACACACACACACACACACATATGCATTGATTTTATTTTCATTGCTAATGATGATATTCAAGCATAGCTATTTTTGATACTGATCCAAATTAGGATTTCTAAGGTCAGGTGAATCAGAATGGAGATTTAATATATTCATACTTAACGGAAAATGTCCAAATACAGGAAGTATATAGTTCAAGGTAATCTTTTTAAGATTGAAGGGAATCCCACCATGCGCCGGTTCTGGAGAATCCCACCTTCTTTCCTTCCTTCAGGCGATAAGTACCCTGGGACTTGACTTTGACCTGCAGGACATTAACCTTATACTGAGCATGCTCCCCGGTGAGCAGCTGGAGGTCAATAAGTCGTGACAGGTCAAAGTGTTCTGCAGGCTTTATTTGGTCGGCTCCCTCCCCGGTCTGCATTCTCCTGGGGAGCAGAGGGAAGTGGGGCCCTTGCCCGTACGGCTTCAACCAAATCCTGGGATTCACCTGGTCTAGCTAGCTTCACTCCACTGGGCTCACCTTGGGTTTTAGATCCCCTCAATGCCCCTTGTCGCTTGTTTCAGGTTGGGGGGAGGTGGGAGGGATGAAGGGCGGGAGATGGAGAGGAGAGGTGGACAGAGGTGGGAGGTTGATGGCTCTCCACCAGCTGCCTACGCAAGTGCTTGTTCTCCTCGCTCAGAGCCTTTAACTGGAGAGGGGAGACAAGAGAGACTCAAAAGAAAAGAAAAGAAAAGAAAGACCTCAGCAAGGTCCCTCACAATAATTTTGAAGGAACAACTTCAGGGATGCTTCATCCTTACAATTAAATCCAATCAACTAAATTGTAATTGTAATTCAAAGTAACAAAAAAATCAATCATCAGAAGTCAGCAACAGAATGGTGATGAACTTGCTGGCATCCCATTATGTCCTTAATTGCTGTTTCACACTTACCTTCATGCATGTGGAAAATATATGGAAAATTGCACGGCGGTGTGTGCACACTCACGGCATGATATGGATGCTTGCGGGAGTCACACTATACTAGAAGTGTGGAACTGCCAATTTTTGAATGGCAAGTATGTTCAATCCTAATTATAAGTATGTTCAAACGGATTGAAATACGTACTCGCAAATACATTGAAACATACAGTACTTGCAAATACGAACGTACTTTTAGACTAAATGCTGCAAACATAGCATATTTTCTCATAATGACCCGAGGTAGTACTTGCACATGCGCAATTGAAAAAAACCTTTTTTTTATGGTAAATGGTACTTCAGTTTATACAGCGCTTCTCCACCTTACAAGGCCTTCAAAGCGCTTTACATTCGACTACTCATTCATCTACTGATGACGCTGCATCAGGAGCAACTGGGGGTTCAGTGTCTTGCTCAAGGATACTTCGAGATTGGTCACAATGCCATGGGATTGAACCCACAACCTCTGGGTTGTGAGATGACCACTCTACTACTGACCCATGCCGCCCCCTGCATACTATTAATACATTAGTAAAAAACAAATGTTCGTAACTTATGAATTATTATGATGTCTGCAGTGCAAGATTTAGATTTGGCCTTTTTCCAAGGTTAGGTTTGTCATTTTCCCCATAATACCACAGAGTATTGACTTGCGCATGTTTGTAGTAGTTTGAAGTTAAATGTTTGTAGCATTTAGCCTGCAAGTACATTCGAACGTACAGTATTTGTGAGTAGATTTTAATATGCTCAAACATAATCACAAATACAATCAAACGAAGTCGCCAGTCAAAAATGTTTTCTGAACATTGGAATTTCCACACATCCGCACACTGTGATGTAAATTTCAACATAAAAATTGCCCATTTGAGCAATCATGAGAGGACAATTTAACACAAAATATCCATTAAAAAACAAACAAACAAACAATAAATGCTTTTGTGTCAAAACAGATTGTCAAAAATAAGACGAGAACGGCTAAATTGAGGATTTCTGAAACATTTGACCGTTCATGAGGGGGAGTTTAAAAAGTGCAAACATTTGCATTTGTTATAAGAGCAGAGTAATTACATTGCTAAAGTGGCAACAGAAAAGTTGCAATGTGGGAGATAAAAGGGAGAGAGCAATTTGAAACCATGTATTTTTAGCACGGAGGGAAAGTAAAATAAGAAATTAAAGGAGAGGAGAGACAAAGAGACGAGGCTGGTAATGACAGCTGCATACATACACATTTGTGTCTCTGTGTGTGTGTGTACATGTAGATGGGAAAGACATTTCTGTGAGGTTCCACTAATATTACCCTAGGCACACACACACACACTAATCTGATGACTACAAATAACTCGGGTTTTAGGCTTAACCCTTGAGGAGCCAATGACACCAAGTGTCAAAACCAGCCAAAGGCGCTTAAGGAGTATTTAGTCGCTCTGACAGGAAAACATCCAATCAAATTTGGGGATAAAAAAAATGAGTGTGACACTTCTAATTAGCAGTGTATTTTAATTTTCCTCAACTTTGAATATGCTTAATTACAAGTGTTGCTGAGGTGGTGAAATTCAAAAAAATCACTGCTTGTCACCTCACACGAATGTGTGTGAACTCACATGCTTGTGTCGGGATGAAAGGGTTTGTTTGTGTGTGTGTGTGTGCGTGTGTGTATATGTGCGTTTGGATGTTTAAATGCAGATTAGAAAACATTGACAAAACATGGAAAATAACCGCCAGCTGCCTAAAAGAAAAGTCACTGTGAAATTGTTTTGTGTGGCACTCATTTGTAGTGTGTGCTTTGTAACATTTGTCAAAAGCATCACTTTTACCATCCTCATATGGTGAAACTAAAATAAAAAATGTCTTCAGCAGATACTTAAAGGGGAACATTATGTAAAACTGGCTTGTCTACAAATAGTTGGGTCTCTGGAGTGCCTCCCTATCAATTGTGAAATTACACAAGCAAATAATTTTTGGATCTGCCTATGTCAGAAAATGTGTCTTTAAACTGATTTTGGTCTTGTAGCATCACAGTCTGTCTAATTTAAATACCAATACTGTCACGATGAGTTTATCTACTCGTGGATTGGCAGCTACCTGGCTGAAAGAAAATACATTTTCTCTTCTTGCAATGATGGCCTGAATACATGGAAGCATCACCACCAAAAGCTATGCTGTATTTCCAGTGTAAGCTACATGGGAAGTGTAGGGAGCTAAACTATAAGTAATTCAACATTAAATTAAACATGTTGCTAAGTAGTAAACATGGAAAATATAATTTTGAGAAATACTGGTTTTGTTTTTTGTTTTTTGTTTTTTGTTTCTGCCATAATCCTCAATCTTTAAACAAATTAGGACTTGAAATATTTTACTTTGTGTGTGTTGAACTAATATAACATACAAGTTTCTTGTTTTGAAACAAATAATTGAAATACATGGACTTTCCCTCTAAGTTCAATTTTTTTGGCACCCACTTACTATAAACTGACAACACTTGTTACTTAGTGTTTCATTTCGGGCCCAGTTAAAGGGGAAGTCAACCCCCCAACAATATTCTGAACAATAATAAATTCTATGTAGCCCCACTAATCCTAAAACAGTGTGCTGAATAATATTGTGTTTATGGAATATGAATTAAGAAGCAAAATTCATTTTGCCACTAGCTGTAAACTGAAAAGTACATCACAGTTGCTCAGAGCTCAGCTAACGACCAATCTTGAGCCACGAGCAACTGTGATGGTCATGTGCAGTTGACAGCAAGTGGCAAAATGGCCGTCCCATGAGATTAATAAAAACGTGTGGATTTTGCTGCTTAATTCATATTCCACAAACACAATATTAATCAGAATATCGTGTTTAGACCAGTAGGGGCACATACTGTTATTGTAGAGAAAATAATTTTGGGGTTGACTTACACTTTAAGTGACAAAAGCAAGTGATCCATAAAACACACACACAAGCGGGCAGCCTAGGAGCAACGTCATCTGGTGGAGCTTTTTTATTGGCTGAGCCAGATGACGTTGCTTCTAGTTGACACTCTGTAAACGGACCACAACTCTCAGACCACTGTTCGACTTCCCTTCTTTTGGCTAATGGCCGTGTTGTAATATCGAAATAAATACATTTAAAGACACATGTGTTAAATTACTTGACAAAGATGCTATATATTCACTATAATAATAGTTTTCATTATTTTTGTAAACATAAAATGTAGCTTTAGTTAGGTTTCATTTATTTAAATAGCATTTTCATTTTTATTTTATTTTGTTAACAAAAATAATGGAATAATATTCAACTTTCAATGACAATTCCATGAATATGTAAGGGTATGGATACTTTGACTCCTTATTGCTGTGAGAGATTACATTTCACGAAAAATTATCTTAAGGTCACGTGATCCAAAAGGTCAATTTATTTTTAAGTCAAATTATAGGTCAAAAGGTCACGTGACTAAAATATGCACACATCTTCTAAACTAAATCTAGTTTGCAGATTGGGAATCCTTGATGATTTCCCTTTCCAACTGTATTGGGGTTTCCATCCACCCATTTTTATTCAAATTTTCAAGAAATGTGAAAATAAAACTGAATGGAAATGCTAGAAATTTGAAAAATAGCCTAAAATTCACCCAAAAACTTTTTACGCTTGGAGGGGGTAGATTTTGAAGCGTATCAAAAAAAAATGCAAATGCAAATTTTGGCTATGGAAACAGGTTTTGCAAACAAACGCTGACAAGACCGGATACACGTCACACGTTTTGACCGGATAGTACGTCACACATACGTTTTTAGTCACAAAGCAATGGCGGACGATAAAGTTTGCAAGAATTACAAAAGCAATCTCATACGACTTCACGTTGTTCGTTTTGTGCATTTTCAGTCAATTCACTTAAAACATTTGAAACAATTGGATGGAAACCTGACTAATATTTGTTTTGTGAAGATTGACCCAGTATTTTCTGAGATATAAAGGATCAAAGGAAGGCGGCCACTCCCCTTTTTGCAAAAAAGTCAACATTTGGCAGGCCGTACCTCCCAAACCCCTGCTTTGATTGATCTATAAGTTGAGATTTAGTAATGTCCCATCACTATCAACAAGTACACCAAGTTTAATTAAAATCAAGTCTGTTAAATTGTGTAGATTTTTTTAGGGTGTTTTGGCATGGAACGATCCTCACGCAGCACGTTCAAGAGAAACCAATACAACAGACAGGCTGTTCAACACCTCCTCCCTTATGTGCACACACATTTGCATGTCAGTGAAAGCGCAAAACAACAGAAGTTCAACATGTGCTTTAACAGCCGTCAGTCAGCGGACCGGCCCGCCAAGCTGCACCAAAATCAGTAGCGCGCTTCCCCAGGCCCTTAAGTTTCTTTTTCGGAGAACTGAGTGGGCTGACGAGTACTTTTGATTTGTCCTCCTTTGGTGATTTGTTGATTCTTGTGAAGTTCAACAGAGTAAAAAAAAAATGTCAGCTCTTTCCTCAGAATATTCCTATGTGTTCTCCTCATCCCCTTACAATGTTTTATCACAGCGGGCCATCTCCCTACGCTGTCATGGGGAGATCAGCACAGCAGTATTGATATACACCTCTATCTCACGTTCATCAAAGGGAAATCATTTACCAGTGTAAAGAGACGTCATGGCTTTTTCCCCGATACCATTTGCTCTCATTCTTCCTCCACCTCCTCGCACAGCTCATACCACACCCCTTAACATCACCTTTGATCATCGGAAGAGGAAATGGTTGTCTTTTTTTTTCCAAGTTGGACCTATGAAGTCTTTTTTTCTTTGCGAGCGCAACAGCAGGAGGGCTAAAGTGTTTTTGTAGATAATGTTTGTGTCTGTGTGTGTATGTGTGTGTGTATATGAACTCTTACCTGTTGATTTAGCGAACTGATGGCGTCCATGTTGCGCTGCAGTTTGGTCTGCATTTTGGCTAGTCTGCCCAGATTCAGGGCCATGCATGTCTCCTTATCCAGGCTGAAAGTACATGTGATTCAGATCATTTGTGATTGTTCACAAATAGCCTTTAAAACTACATTATCAACCTATTTATAGATGGTTCATACATCTTTTATAAACATAATCTAATTGTAAAGTTCACATTTTGTGCAATCAAGACAAACTTTTAAAGCGTGTGCATTTGCTGAGCACGTTCAATCAAACATCCTCCAAATCTAGGGCAAGAAAAGAAATAGCTGCGTTTGATCGTCATTACAAGCACGTTCATAAGACCTTATTACCGAACCCAAAGATGAGTGAGCAAATGGTTTCCAGAAATCATTAAATCGTACTACAGCGTTACCGACAGCAAAATGAGCGCAACCGCAGACATGCAGGGGAACATTAACGGTACAAGAAGCCATTTAAGATTTTAACTGTTTATTAAAAACGTTTTTGGGGGAGAGGACAAACAAATGTGAGAGTCTGCTATTTTCAGAGCTGGGCCCCGTCTAAGAAATGCCTATTAAATTAACGACAGTGGATAATGGCGCTCTGTACGGGTTGAAGAGTGCGGTGTCTCCGCTTTGCGCGCCTTCTTTCATGCCTCAGTGAACCTGTCCAGTTAGCACTGAGAGGGGGGACCCACTAAATACTTTATTGAAGACTTCTTAGGCCATTAATGTACCACTGTACCTCCACTATGTTAATGTACTGGTAAAGGAGCAAGATGGGAAATTCTGTGAGGCAAGGATGCAAAAACGGCCTCTTTTTGCTTCACTTGACAAGCTCATGGAAATGCTAATAAAGGATGTTGTTGTTCCATCAAGTTCACAATCACAAGCCAGAGCAAACTTGAAACAATTAAAGTTAAAAGAGACTTTAAAGGCTTGTTATAACATTATTGTACATTTATTGATCGATGGACCAATTTAAAAATTTTATAATGCACTGTAAAAAAAAAAGTACTACTAACTACTACTAACTTTTATAGTTTTATGAGTAATTTGCACTAATACAATTTTTTTTTTAAAATCAAATTGACCTATACTAGTTTTTTGGTAGGGATTGCTAAAAAAACACAAATTAGCTATAACTTAATAAAATGTTGTTATTTCATGATTCAAATCTGGTTTTTATTATTTCAAAAAAGGTAAAAAACATTTTTTTTACAAATAATTTAAAGCATGTTTTATATTATACATTCTTCAAAATAGCCATCCTTTACTCTGGTTACTTTTTTGCATACTCTTGGCATTCTCCCCTCTGGTGACTTTCAGGTGACTACCTTTTGAAGCTCAATGCCAAGAATATGCAAAAAGGTAATCAGAGAAAAGGGTGGGTTTTTATTTATGTAATTATTATTATTTTTTTTTTGTTAAGTACATAACTCCACGTGTGTTCGTTAGATGTCATAGCTGTTGTCATAGTTTTGATACCTTTAGTGAGAATCTACAATGTACATTGTCATGAAAATAAAGCAAATGAAATGATGATGAAATAATGATGAAATGTATTGAATGAGCAGGTGTGTCCAAACTTTTGGCCTGTACTGTACTAAAAATAAAACTTAATGTATGTATATGTTTTATGTTTTGTTTTATATATATCTTTCATAATTTATTTTACTTGTTAATTTGTCATCTTATTTTTGCCTTAATCTGCAGTTGACATTGTGAATGATAATGTCTTCACAGTTTCCTTACCTGGTGCAAAAACTAATTGATTAAATCACAAGTAATTGATTATAAAATAAATTTTATTAATCATTTTTGATAATTGATTAATTGCTTCGATACCTTTATTTAATGTAAAGTTGTTAAAATCTAAATATCCCCCAGTTTCTGTTTTCTGACTGATGAACTTTGTGTTGTCTCAAAATAAACCTTTTGGAAAGCAATGGTTAGCATTGTTGCTTATTTCCCAACATGTTACTGACCAAACCAGTAACTGAATCATAATTAATTTATGCTTGTGCATTTTCCACACTTTCAATTTCATAATGTCCTGTTTTTGAATAAAGTAATGGAAATTAAAACAGTTTTTTTTGTATCTACTTCATTCATTACTCAACAAAATAATCGGCAGATTGATCAATTATTAAAATAATCATTAGTTGCAGCTCTAATATTTTGTAAATCGAAGCTTGTCTTTGGTTGGACAAACAGAAAATGGATTATGTCATCGGAAAATGAATATATAAAATTCTATCTCCACCATTTGACATAATGTAATTTGAATCACTCTCCATTAAGCAACAAACTAATTTAGCCTGGCAAATACTTTTGCAAGACGAAACCAAATTTTCTGCAAATGACATTCATAAAATGGAAAATAATTGCAACTGACCCTTGTAGATCTTTTAATTTCACACCATAATTATCGTACATCCAACAGCCCTGAGCCGAATTGCACACATTGACTTTGATCTGTTAAATTGCCTCTCCAAAATGTCTTCCATTGGTTTCCATCTTAGCAGATGTGCAAACACAAACTAAACATGAGATCTAAAGGCCTTCCCAGTTGCTAATGTGGCGCTGAGCATATGATGAGACGTTGCCAGAGCAGACAACTGTGTGAGATTTATGTGAGGATGTTGGCCAAACGCCTGTGTAAACATCTGCTGCTGCTGCTAAACGCAAACATGGATGTGTGTAATTAGCTGCTTAACCCAATCAGTGTGTATATAATTACAGTCATTAGTATCAACGCCTAGCCACCATATTCTCTAAACTAAGCAATAAACTCTCCAACAGCTCCCCCCCTCCTCAATCTCCCATGCATCTTTGTTACGTACTGCGCTCACACGGCTGTATATTTCATGCAAGGCTTGACTCCCTTATCTCCCGCTCTGTTCGTCTGCCACATCGCTTCTCTGTTTACACAAATCCTCTGCTGTGATCACAGAGTGCTCTTAATTGGAAGCACATCGTTAGCAGGGCGCGCATGATGAGCGCTTCCCCCTGATGGGTTGTGTCACAGCCACTGAGCCAGTGGTCCCAGCAGCAAATAATCAACAACCTCGCCTTCCATCATCGCCTGCATATCAATTTGCAACGGTCCCTTTCCTTTTTTTGCTTTGAGGTGACATGAGAAAATGCCAAACATGCCCAATGATTTAATAATGTATCATTTTATTTAATTAAAAGCTACATAATTGATGCAACTTAAACCAGGAACTTACTTTAGAGCAAAAAAAAACACATTAATAGATTTGAAGACAAATACTGAATGAGTGCCAACACAATAGAAGAAATAACAGTAAATAACTTAAAACTTAGTAAATCTTTTTTTTTTTCGAATGGAAAATTTCGGAATTGCGTACCCTAAAACAATCAATGTGTTTTTTGCCTAAGACACTGTGACGTCCCCCTTTGCCAACACTAATAAGATTTATACAAGGAATGCATATGGCTACCATGCAAAAAACATGACATATCTGTTCCTATATAGATGTACCATTTTCATACATATGGCATTTGGAGTGGGGAGGGACTGGGGCTTATGATAATAAAAGATAATAAATTAGGATTCATCAGAACAAAGGATGAGGAGACACTATAGAGGAAATTTTCATTCACTTTTTATTTTTTTAAATCTCTTTCCATGTTATTATATTCGTTCAATCAAATCCCTCTCATGCCTACATCTATATGAACTGCCTCCTCTTTTGCTTTTCTCTCTCGCTCGTTGGCAATTATGAGCCAAAGACAAAGAAAAGCGATTCATCTTCCTGTCGTGGCCTCTTAATGATATCATTAAAATGACTGACAGCTTTGAATAGTGCCGAGAACTTACGCCAGTCAAAACAAATCTGATCCGTTTTGGAAACACAGCCTGGTGGTTCATTAAGGGGAAGGGGTGAGGGTGGGGGTGTAAGACAGGGTGTGGATGCGATGGTAGGGTGGGGGCGATTTTTGTTAATGAGGGGTCGTAGTAGGGGTACGAGGAGTTGTGCTGCAGGCAGGTGCCCCCACAAACACCAGAGCACACACGCACACACACACTCTCCTTTCTCACTTCCATCTTGCTCCCATCTATGCCACATTCATTCTCATTGCCTTAATGAACATAATAAATATATCTCCCAGCTATTGATGAATGCTATTTGACAGCTAACGGGGGTGGCAAGTAGACAAGGATGGGCCCTTGATTGGAGTGTAATCACTGTTAAAGGCCCAGCATGAATCACGTATTCAGATTGGAGAAGCGGCACCACGAGCACACACAGGTGGCAAAGCCCACGGGGTGTTTCATTCACAGCCTGGCACTCCTGCTGTTATTGTCATCAGCGCCATTGTCGGGCCAGGATGATGTGTTACAACCAGGCATGGTGGGAAATGTGCATGCTCAAAGTGGGTGGCTGGCGCAAATTTGTGTCAAAGGGCTTGTTGGTAGCAAGCAGCAAAGTTTGGTACAGTTCATTAGCAAAATAAAGGATCTGTATACACTTTTTTGGGGCAGCAACTGCAACAAACAGGGAATCCTCATTTGCAATTAGCAGCAAGAATGGAATTTGATACAGACAAAACTAAAGAGTGCATCTCTGACAGAATTTGTTTTGGGGGAAATTTGTTTAAAAATTATCAAAGAAAGCGCCAGTGCTAAAACTGATTGTCCTCTTCTAAGCAGGCCATTTAATTATATATAGTCACAATAATTTAAATGGATACTTGACTCATTGAACCATTTACCATTCTTACCAACAGTAGGAAGATAATAGTTTGTCTACAATCAATATGAACTTCATAATTTATACCTTTAAAAACAAGATTTGCCACTTGTTGTAGACTGAAGATGACATCACCTGTGCTGAGGAAATAGGTAATGACCAATAATGGCTCACTTTGCTGACCAAAGCCAAAAAACAGGTGAGCCATGATTGGTCGTTACCTATTTTCTCAGCACAGGTGATGTCATATTCAGTTGGAAAAATGTGTTTTTTAAAGGTATTAATTGTACATCAAAAATAATGAAGCTATCAACTTAATTCTGGACGAAGTATTAACTTTTTACTGCTGAAAATAGCTCAATGAGTCAAATATTCCTTTAACACTAAAAGCAGCAATAATTTAATAATACACAACGAGAAACCGCACTCCCTGCAGCTATATCACAACTTGCCAGTACCAAGTATATATACCACTAGTACTTTTAATATGTAACATTACCCCCCGTCACCCCAGACAAAAAAAGAAAATAAACGATGACAGATAATCTTAAAGAAAGCCTTATCACAAAATAGCATTATTCCTAAAAATTGCATGAAATTAATGGCGATTTTCTATTCTTCTAATTCTAGTTCCTGATCATAAAACGGCCATGAGAGGGCGGTCAAAACTGGTATCTGCTGCTTTTGTAAATACCGATACCTTGAAATAATACCTGGCAGTGTACTTGTAGCTGTGCACACATTGCTGTGAATTAGTTTGGCGTTGTGTGACATTGGCCAGTCGCGTCAATTTAAAATAAAAAAATAAATACATAAATAAAGCGTGAGGCTAGTGTCAGTCCGCTAATTAGTGCACCGGAAGTGGTGTCAATTGGTTTCTAATAAGAGCACAAAAAGGAAGTCCCAAATTTTGCTGCATAAATTTTGCTGACTTAACAGCATTTGATAAATCTGCCTTGATAAGTATAAAGTGTGTCATTCTATAATGGTCCCTTTTTGTCCATTATAACTATTTATGTTCTCATAGGTCAAATAAACACTGCTTGTGATCTTGTCTTGAAAATCAATGTTGTTTTAGATTGATAAAATAACAGGGGCAAAATGGTGTACCTCACCTGGTAACAGCTGGGTTAAGCTCCAGCACCCCCGCGACCCTTGTAAGGAATAAGCGGTTTGGAAAATGGATGGACGGATTGATGATATAACTTAATTAAAAAATAAACTAGGCTGGTCAGAGCCATGAAACTCCAATAATCCACCAAACCGTAAATGATGTGTATTGAAGTGTAAGAATGAATTGACACGTTGAGTTACATTTTCTCATCTTGAAGTGCACAGACATCATTCCGTTGGGCCTTCAAAAGAATGCAAAATTATTTTTAAAATTATTTAAAAAAATGTATATCATCTTTTCTGCCCTGCCATGTCACCTTGACGCTTCCCAATTCTTTCTCTTGCCCTGCCGCCATTTCTTTCAGTCGCTTCACCTCCGCCTTCAGCGTGTCATTAGATTCCTGAAGATGTCTGACAAACCAAAGGGAAATGCAGACCCTCAGTTCAAGCAGACAATATACACTCAGGCTGACAGATGCTATTATCATCAAAAGACTCTTGTTATACGTGGCAGAGAAACAGCACATAGATACACAAACACAACATAGTCTGTGACAGTAAAATGTTAGGTTTGCATTATCATGTATTACTCAACCATTCGGCTATTCATGTGAATTTTACTATTGTGAAATAGGAAAGTGGCACCAATCTACCTGTTTTATATTTCATTTTAATTATATTATTTTATTTTATCGGGACCAAAACACACACACATGTCATTTGTATGCTGTAACGGAACAACACACAGCGTTGTGTTAGGATGCTTATAGTACAGTGGGAGCATGGGCGGGGCATGACAGCACCGTGACAGAGTCTGACTAGACCACTTTTATTCTTAACAGGAACCCCGACTGTAATGACAAGTTTGCTCTATATTATTATTACTATATATTTGGTTGGTACTAACATAACTATGAGATTCATTTTTCAAAAATCATTTCCAGTTTAATACATTTTGTAGAAACTTTATTTGGACGTACGCTGCCATTGTTATTTACGTCACAACACATTCTGTGCGCAGTGACGTAGAATGGGGGCTGGCTCTCTGCCGAGCAATGTGAAACGGCAATAAAGAAAGCAAGGTAAGTCTCCATTGCGTTCCTAAAGGGACAATCAAAACTCTTGAATGCGTCTGGTAAATGACGAGAGTACGGTGTCGGGGAGGGTGTACGCATGTTGTTTCTTTAGGAACGCTACGAGGCTTACCTTGCTTTCTTTATTAGCGTTTCACATTGCTCGGCAGAAAGCCAGCCGCCATTCTACGTCACTATGCACTGAATGCGTTGCGACGTAAATAACAATGACGGCGTACGTCCAAATAAAGTTTCTACAAAATTTAGACTGTGAATGTGAGAAGAAGGTTGGATATGTGTGTAAAACCCACAAAAGTATGTAGAGAAACTCTATACAAAAAGGCAACTGCACCCAGGCCTGTTTGACTGTACTGTCCATTATGCTGATTTATCTCAAAGTTCAAATATAGGCAGAAAAAAAAAGAATGTTGAGCTGGCTAATGAGCGATAAACTGTTAAGCAATCAGTTAATAAAACCCATCTAGGCAGTGTATCAACAGCCGTTGTCATTACTTCGCTGTTGGCCTCTGGCGCCATCCTAACATAACAAGGAAGTTTGCAAACTTGGACGCTGGATGCAGACAAACACTCACGGGGGCTAGCTTAGCACTAGCTAGCTACTATGACAGACACGACACAGATAGATTTAAAAGTTTACTAAAAGTGAAAAAAACACCCCGGGTTTTGCCGTAGGCCAGTGTACAGTGAGGAATCCTGAAGTTATTTTAAACTAAAAATGAAAACATTTCTGTTTGTTGACACAGCTGTGGCCACAGTACAACACACGGTACACTCCAACATGTTTTCAAAAAAGTGATGCTTTGTAAAGCTGTTTGGAAAACATAGTGTAGAAAAAGTGCTAGAAAAAAAAGTGAAAAAGTGCACTCCTTTTACAATTACGGACAAATTGGTCATGTTTTGAACTATGACATGTTTTTTATTGTTTTTTTTTGGGGGGGGGGCAATTAGGAACCCATTAGAATGGATTTGGGATACAGGGGTGATGGGAAAATAACCATGGTTTGATATGTCCTCATGTAACCTCTTATATAAGGATATGTTGTTGTCCTGAACTGTTGTACGAATCCAGGTGCCCAACAATTTGTAAATAAAGGGCAGAATCAGCCTGGGAGTGAATACCTTGTTTATACTACAGTTTTCCCTGCTTTGCAAAACATGTTTTCGAAAGTGTCTGAAAAAGGGCTTGGCTAGCCCGGTTTCTCACGCTAACGAATAAAAAACGGAGCGGCACACGGTCCGGACAGAGTCAGCTGCGGAACCCGTACGATTGCCCAGCTGTTTTGCAGCTCGTTCTACCCGAACTGTAGGCTCTCCGGTCTAGTGTCAAGGTAAGCGCTGATGATGATCATATTATGCTGCTTAACGTTGTAGTGTATTGATTGCTGTTTGCGGGGAATAAAAGGTACAATCATTCTAGCAAAGCACAGGTGTCGATTACTGTTTGCGGGGAATAAAACGTACGATTATTCTAGCACAGTATAAAAAATGTTGATTGCTGTTTGCGGGGAATAAAAGACACAGTTATTCTAGCAAAGCATATCGGTCTCTGTGTATTCATTGTTGCCGCCGACCACTCACGATCCTGCATAAAAATATAAAGGTGAAGTAGTGTTTTCCACAAAACAAGGGGTTAAATCGTAAATGAATATGCTAATTTGCATTTCGTATACAAGTCTACTTTTTCTTCTGCGATGTTGAGCAGAACTCGGTTTTGGGATTTCATCTGCTATGCAAGGTTCTTACGATATTCTGAAAGAAGAACGTCAAATTCTTTGCATCTACTCAGACACCTTAACTCTTTGACTGCCAAAAATGTTAAATAACGTTTAGTAAAATCCTACGGAGGAGCGCCAAAGACGTTAAAAGACGTTCACCAAGTTTTTTTTTTTTGGGTGGGGGGGGACGGGTGGAGGAAAGCCTTGGCCAGCTGTGCTGAAAGTATCAAGCAGATCTAGTTAGTATAATGCCTATTTTTGGCCCCTAGATGGCAGCGATGACTCTCTTTGGACAAGATCGGGTAGGCGTCAGTAGTTGAAGACGTGAGGCGGAGCTAGAGTGTTGAGGGGACAATGGCTGAGAAAGCGAAAATGGCGACCGGTGGCAAGCAGCTCACGCTTGATCGTTTTTTTCAAAGAAGAGAAGCATCAACCAGTGCTAAAGAGCACATTGATGACGACGATGATGATGATGGTGCGGATAAGATGGATCAGAACATCTCTTACCACCCGGTATAGGAACTGAAGGACATGAGGAAGCCAGACCTAACACCACCGTAACGTCACCGTATCATGATCCTGAGAGTAGACTTGATGGCAACATGGCCAAACACACACTGCAGTATATACTTGCTATTCCCCGGAAAAAAAAGCCAGCAAAAAAGTGTAGCGTCTGCAATCGCAGTGAAACTAATCTGTTGTGCAAATCCTGCTGCGTCCCCTTGCACGCAGGGGAGTGTTACAAAAAGAAAAACTGTATTTGAAACATCCACACAATTGTAAATAGTACCACGGTTGCACACATTTAGTAAATAATTTGCCAAATTGTTTTGTCAAATTGTTACACTGTTGAATGTAAATAAACGTATTTTGCTATCAAAAAACACTTTTTCATTGTTGGTGGTAGTGTTTTACAGAAGTAAAGCACTGTTTAGGTGTTTGTGGCATCATTCATGGAAAAGAAAATGTGTCAAATTCACTAGAGTGCATGAAATAATATTGTTTCACAAAAAGCTTGATTTCTCCGTATTTTGTTTCAAAACAGAGCATTTGGGTGAAACTAACCATTTTCTATTGTTGATTACTGAAAAACGGAATAAGGTAGAAACAAACTTTTTTTTCTGATGAAAGATGAGAGTCCAATCTTTCATTTGGTAGTATGTGTGTTTCCATAGTCCAAACACAAAATTTTTTGTGGACCTTGAAAGATCAGTCAAAATGCTTAAATCGGCTGGCACCCACGGCATCCCTTTTCTGAAAACGTCTGGCAGTCAAAGAGTTAAGACACTGCACTTCGGTAAATAAATCCGCAAAACAACTTTAAGACTCCACAATTACCTCATTTGGTCCCAAAAACGTATAAAAACTCTCTGTTTAAAATATTGCCATGGTCCCAAAAACGTTTTTATACGTCCTTACGTTACGTTCTTCGTTTTATAGTATAGAGTATACAGAAGGCTTTGATACAGTTCCTGACGAGAAGAGGTCGCTTAAAGCAATGGTAGTTATTAGAAAAAGCGGCCAGCATGTGGCAGCAGAGCATAAGAGATCAACCAGGGCAATGTTGCAAAAAAGTCCCCCCCCCAGTGTTTTAAACAGATGTGTGAACAATGATGAAACTTAGCTATATTATAATGCTAATTGCTGGAAAGCGGAAACAGATAGAAATATACTTTTTTTTTCCTGATGAAAGAAGAGACTCTAATCTTTCTTTTGCTTCAGTGAAGATGGCTGGGAGTGAATGAGTTAAATATATGGAGTAATTGCATTGTATTTTCATACTTTTGGTCAGTGATCCATCGTTTGAGATTTGTCACGACGAGCTGGCTCTCATGGCGAATGTTGTCGTTGTCGGAACATGATGCCGCCAGCTTGGACTGCAGCGTGTCCACCTGCAATAAAGAGGAAGAAGAACAACAACACTTTATTGTGCCTGCAGGGGATCTTTACCCCCCCTAAGAGCTTAATGTTACAGATTGCATGGGAGCCCGTTATACTGTTGTTTAAATGCCAACAGCATAAAATACATGGAAATAAAGTAAAAAAAAAAAAGGCAGAACATGATGATAAAAGTTAATGTCCAAAACAAGGCAATACAGAAAAAAGATTTGGAGATTGGGTAATAGTGACAAATAACACATGTGGCATTTGCTGACACATATAAACAGCGGGATAAGGTATTAGGCGGTGCTTAAGGAGGAAAGACGGTGAATGGTGTGTGGGGTTAACAGAGATGGGATGGCAAAACTGCTGACTTTTTCATTCTTATCACTCAGGACCTTTTAGGTGCCTAAACTCCGGTGACACATTGCTATTATCGCCCCAAAAACACCTTGATATGCCACACGTTTTACCCACAAAGATGTGCAAACATGAAAAGAACATGATTTGAACAGCCTTTGAGAACAGCACTCCCTCAAAAAAAAAATACATCATGCCCATAAACTAAAGTTAATGCATATGTATTTTTGGTATTGCATAAAATGACTGCTGAATACTTAAATGTAAAATCAAACTAAAAAGTCATTTGCAGTAATGACTCTTTGCAAGTAAACATGTTGTTAAAATATTTAATAGGTGACAAGAATCGTGGCATAGGACAATCCAAACCAGTCAAAGCCAGAATTAACAGAATTCGGGACATGAACACAAACATGCTAATGAGACAATGGGGCACACCTGTGGAAGGCACTAGCAAATTGCCTGATAGATCAAGATCGTTATCAGGCATGCTGATGAGCTGAATATATGAATTAGGTGTGCTAGCGGGCAGAGACATCTAAAACCTGGAGGACTCCGGACCTCGAGGACCGGAATTGGTGAACCCTGCAGGAGATGGGGAGATAGCTGATTAGGTGAATGGGGTAGATGCCACAGAGTTTTGCACATCAGCGTCGTTTCCGGCCACGGATAGCCGCGTTCCAACACTCGCACCCCCACCCCTGCGCCCCCGAACCCGCCCAGCGGCGGGAGTCCGCAAGGCGTCTCAAATCTCTAAAATGCTTCGGACAACTGAGACAGACACACAACACACTCACGCCCAACGACGGGACCACACAACCAAGGAGCACAAAGGCAGAAGCGCAATAACTGGGACGCGGCCCACACGTCAAAACAGGAAACGGAAACAAAGCTGAGATGTGAAAACCAGGAAGTCGGAAGTTCCGCCTCCTCCGAGGCATATACCCCATACACAGGGAGCAGAACTGACCAGACCAGGCTGAGACAAAGGCTGCGTTCACACTGCAGCTCAATTCCGATTTTTTTCACAAGTATCTGACTTTTTCATGTAGTGTGAACGGTACAATTCCGATTTTTTCACACCCGACCTGGGCCTTTTTCGTATGTGGATATAAATCGGATATGTATGCGATGCATCTGTACTGTGAACGCTCATCCGCACGCATCAGATTCATTTGTCATCAAAAGCCTGATATGCGCTCTGCGCGGGCGGGAGAGTGTGCTTGTAAGGGAGACTACTGACATGTCTGTGAATAAATACAAAGCTGTTTTGAGTAACAGTGCTACATTTTTATTTGTCTTTAATTTAATCACACTTGAAACATGAAGCATAAAGTTGACGTGTGGCAATAGTAAAAATTCAGCCCTGCAGACGGATCATCACGAATGCCGATTTTATCTGAGCCTTTAATTGTGAAATATATATATATCTATTAAAATTTTGTGTTGGATAAAAAAAGAACTGATGTACCTTTACTGATGAAATTTCAAACTTGGTAATTTTGATGTATGCTTCGGTGATGTTAAAGAAAGAAAAAAATAACAATAAAACAGCAATAGCGACACTCACACCAACATACAAACACGCACACACACGTTCACTTTGCACAGGCAGGCATAACGCTGTAACGTGCTGTAATGACTGTAATTACTACGGTCTCACATTAAGACCTCCCACCTGACTGTCTGACTAAGTCGGGCCGGTGCTTGGATGTAAATCACTGCGCCAGTTTGATGTTGTGATTAGGACTAAATTACACACCATCACTCTGTTTTCACCATTGTCAAGGGAGGCGGTGAGGTGATGCGCGAGTGTGTGTGTGTGCAGAAGGAGGGAGTGGCAAAAAGGGGCAAAAGGAGGTGCGATTGCAGGCGGGGGTGGGTGGAAGGACGCAAATCTGCTTAACATTTAGATTGGTTTTGTTGCACAAATATTTTAGCAGATGATAGGGGCTAAAAGGGGCACTGAAATGCATTTGGGACACTTTTACAAGCAAGTCTGGTGATGCCACTGCTTCTTTCTGGGTTTTTTTTCATGCTTGAAAATATGAGTTGACTGGTGGAGGATTTGGAGACAGCTAGAGTATTTATGATTTTTGAATACGACTGTGTATAGGGCAAACCTTTTACTGAAAATAGATGGATTTCTTTTATTTGGCTCAAACAATCTTTTACTTGACATACCATGATTCGAGTGGAAACCTAAAAGTCGAGCATCACAGCAGTGTTGGAAATAAGTTGATTTAGTATAAGTAATAAGTAATGATTAGTAATGAATAGTAAATTTAAATATAACGGTAAAGATGTCACGGCCTGTTTATAGTGCCGGTCCAGTCCTGGTTGGAAGAAAAATGGCAGTTCGTCTAAAGCATTGAGCGACCTGTGCACCTCATGTATCAGCATATGAGTATTGACCTTTTGCACGTGACGTCACAGCCCTCATGGGAATGCCCCCTTGGGGACACTGGACGGCAAAAGAGCCACTTGCCTGTATTGTAACCATTGAATCTTATACAGGGTAAAGTCCTTAAGCTAATCGATTATCTTATAAAATGGTCATATCTTGCTGTGCGATCGGTTGTACAGACAGACAAAGGAGTAAACCAAATTTTGCTTTTTATCGCATACCTACTAATGAAGACAAAATATGTCGATTGATAGCAGCAATCAACAGAAAGGACTAGCAGCCCACAAAGTATTCACGGATTTGCAGCGATAATTTTTTGCGAGGTTAGTAGATAAATGTTCATACATTTACAGTTTATACAACTAGTAAATGTACACTCTAACAAAGATTGTAACAGAGGTGTCGAAGTGCGCGTTTCACATCACATTAACGAGCCAGATAGCATCCACTCCAACTGCACAAACACACAGCTTAGTTTTAGAATGTACCTTCTTCAAAACTATTAAGTGCATTTGACTGTTTAATAATGGGGGATTTTGTCTTTGTGAATGGAGTTTTTCACTCTGGAGCCGGCTGGAATCATATTCATGAAATGACTGCATAGCTTGCCACTACGATCTTTTTTTTCCCCCATGCTGGTCAACATAACATCATCACAGCGTTTGAATACAGAACGGAATGTGTCAAAATAAGACCGTTAGCATGATCAACAAGTTTTACCTTTGTATTACGAGGTATATTGTCCCCGGGTGTGAGCGTAGCATCTCGTCCCAGAGACTCAGCCAGTGACAAGCTTTTGAATCAGCCCCGGTGTAAGGAGAAGAGACGGCATTGACTACATAATGATATAGGTCGTGCGCTGTGAATTTCGGCAAAGTCGGCGATTTGATTAACTTGGTAAAAACAGCATGCAACAGAAGGTAAGGGATGTTTTCAAACTAGCGATCTCCAACTTAAGTAAATATCGCTCTCTATGAGTCCCGACTAAATGTGCAACTTCGACTGACAGGCGAACTTTGGTTGAAGTAGTAGATTCCATGGCTCTATAGGCAAAAATAACTTTTCATTTGTAAAATAACAGTCGCTAAGTCACTAAGTCGCTCCGGGTCACGTCCACTTCCATTCAACAATCATTTCCTTCCGCCGTCTGTCATAGCGCAGTCACGTGATCACGTGACGTCGGTGCAAAGGGTCAATAGCTTAACACAGTGGTTCTTAACCTGGTTTGGATGGAACCCCAGCGGTTCGGTGAGTCAGTCTCAGCGGTTCGGCGGAAGTCAAGTGACTCAAGTGATTTGTGATGATAGGTACCACTTGGTCATCATTGGTTGCAGGTGACCACGCTACCTTGCTTGGCCGATCAGTGCTGCAGGAATTTTGGTACGCTCAGTAGTCGACTTGTGAGTATATATGTGTAATATGTGCAATATAAATTTAAATGTACAACATGTATGGTGTTCCACAGTGTTAAATTATTGGGCCTCTGCTGTTTTCATAGTATCTGCTGCCCCTGGGTTCCATCTTAAGAAAACAGTAGTGGTTGTTAATGCTCTATAAATATAGAGAGGAATTGAGTGATTGAGTCAGCGTTCTAACAATGCCAAGTTGAGCAAAACTAGCTATCTAGTAAAACTAAAGGTTCACTTACTTAAGATGCATGTAAATCGGGAGTAAAAGAACACAACGCTTTCTAAATTCAAGGTGAAGAGAACCAGATTAAATGAAAAAGCTACGCTCCCTGTTCATTTTGTTCACCAATAAATGTCTATGCCTATGTCATGAATTTGAAAAAAATAAATAAAATAAATATATATCCATCCATTTTCTTAACCACTTAGTCCTCACAAGGGTCACGGGGGGCGCTGGAGCCTATCCCAGCTGGCTTCGGGCAGTAGGCGGGGTACACCCTGAACTGGTTGCCAGCCAATCCAGGGCACAGAGAGACAAACAACCATCCACACTCACAATCACAGGACAATTTAGAGTGTTCAATTAACCTGACATGCATGTCTTTAGAATGTGGGAGGAAACCGGAGCACCCGGAGAAAACCCACGCTTGCACGGGGAGAACATGCAAACTCCACCCAGGAAGGCCGAAGCCCGGACTCGATCTCACGTCCTCTGCATTCATTTTTTGGAAACAAATGCTAATGTAAATGACCACAGACACTTAAAACCCCATAGAATATTTCACAACCAAAAACGTTGAAGTACATACTGACAAAGCAACCATAAAGCTTAACATGCATTACATTTATTGATTTATTGATTTACTGTTGTGTCAGTACACTGAATATTTTTCTGAAAATAAGTATAAATAAATATCAAATATATAGATAAATGTTAAACAATCAAATGAAACCAGTAATTGATAACTGAGCGTGTCTTCTTCTGCGGTTTGACAACAATCTTACGCAATCAATCTTAATATTATATCTCGGGACCATGGTAAACTGAGGAGGGACAAACTCTAACTTTCCAAGCAAAACATGTATGATATAAGCTGTTCAAAGGTTAGCCATCCTTAGAGGCTGCTAAAACAAACCGACCAAACAAAATAACTTCACGTGGAATTGAGGACACGTAAAAAGTGATATGATACCGGTTGTTGCAATCATAAGAGACGAACACGAGCCATTAGTCTTTTCAACTCATTGCTCATCAGAGCACATCCTCTCATCAAATTAATGAACACATTTATTGTTAAACACATTTTTATAAAACATTAATTCATTCTGTCTAATTAAAAGACCCAACAGGCCTGACATCACTTAGATATGCATACTTATCACTCACAGGGTCTGAATTAAAGATCTACAGACGCGTGGTTGTGTGTATGTGTGTGTGTGTGTGCGTTTGCACACTTTATATGTGCTAGGACGGCGAGCAGAGAATGAGGCTTCCAAAGCAGGTCTTCCCACTCTAGGCTTAATGGCGATAATCATGGCATGACCCAACATTAAGTCTGCGAGTGCGTGTATTTGTGTGTGTCTTACTCTCACTAATGGCGACGATGATGACATGTTCTCCATTAGACTAGTCAGTGGACCACAGCAGATCTAGCATATTAATGATGCTGATGATGGCTTCTTTAATTATCGTCGTCTGCTGCCGCTTGTATGGCCCCACTCCTTTTCCCAGTCCTTTCATCACACACTCCCCTATGTGCGTTTTCGACTTGTTTATCAGGCGGTCGCCATTACTGAGGCTCCCTGTCGACTTGGGTCCCGCCTGCTGGGTTGGAACTTCGCCAGGGTTCAGGAGAAGTTTGTCCCACAACCAACCTTTAATTGGAAAACAGCTGCAAAGTCACATTCTAACATGATCTTTTTGCAGGTTCGGGTGCCATTTAACTCAATAACACTGTTTGTTTTGTGCTGAGATATGGGTCAATAATACAACAACCTTTGAAAGAAGTATGCTGACTAAATATAAAAGCCTTTTTTTTTTACTCTTGGTTCATTTGGCCTGAATAAATTCTTCCTGCTTTGGCCTTCCTGCATGGAGTTTACTTACTCGGCCCATGTTCCAAAATTATGCATGTTTGGTTCATTCACAACTCTAAATTGTCCATACGTGCCAATGGGCATTTGAATGGTTATTTATCTATATGTGACTATAGTGATTGACTGGCCCCTAGTACAGGGTGTATGTACCCCATCTCTTGTCCAAATTCAGTTCTACTAATGGGGACAAATGCTTTTGAAAATGGATGGATAGACATTTCGGCTACTGAAAAGGACCATGTAATGACTAAAATAACATTTATTCTTAGTTATCCTTTATTCTTAGTTATACCTCCACCAATTTATGGTATTTTTTATTTGATTTAATCTTTTTTGGCTAATATTTGTGTGAAACCATTCCCGACAGCAAAAAGAATAAAATCAATATATATATTTTTTCTTTTTTTTTTTGTGTCAGAAGCCCATTTTGGCCAGTGTATTTATCAGATTTATTTTTACTTTTTTTTTTTTTTTTATGTCAGAAGCCTGCTTGGAGCACTGATTCCCTAAAATAAAGTATTTGAGGTTATAATGACATTTCCCTAATTTTGTGAAAATAGCATTTTTCTGTTTTAAGGTTTACTCTTGATCTCATTTGTACTTGGATTTTGGGGCTCAAACTTGATTTTGACTTGTACCTTTATGACTCAGAGTTGACCTATATCACTGGAACTTGACTTGTCTTGATAAAGGTGGACTTTACTACAACTCTGAGGACTTCAAGACGTTAAGTCTTGCCTAATTATTTAGAAATGATCCACATCACACAGCGCCATTTTAAAAACACACCGGCACATGCACACGCACGCACTGTGTGAAAATGGACAAATATGACAAATACGGGGGAAAAAAATTCTTACTGTGATTGATTTAGTGTTGGTCATTGTGTGCCTTGATTTCTGCATGCATGTGTGAGAGTACCACCAGACAATAGGAAATCATTTTCATTCAACTGAAGTAATATTTTTGTTTCATTGTTAATTTCTAATATTATTCCAACTTTTATCAAAGTCTGAAAAGTGGCACTGGGAAGCCTTATTTCCTCTAAAGATTTTTCCTTCTAGCTTTGTGTAAATAAAGTTACAGTATTTGTATGTTTATGCACTTTATGTTAATATTTTCCCACTACACTGTAAACTATTGCAGCTTGCCATTCAAATTATTTTGTGGAGAATTTGATACAACTAACTAATAATACATAAATAACTTGCTTAATACATTTTCTGATAGGTGCTCGGAGAGCGCATAAAGAGGACAAGAGAAAAAGAGTAATACAGTAAATTGATGTTAAGTGGCTTAAGTTTGTGAAAATTGTGTGTTTTTGTGATCAGAGGTTTTGAAAATTACTGAATGTTTAATGAAAAAAATATGAATAAGGAAACTATGATTCAAGGTTAGCTATTATTCATTACATTTCGACTGCAAGCATCACATTAAAAGAAAAGCCTTTTCATTATTGCAAAAAGCAGTCACCCGCTGAAAGTGATATAATGTGGCTTTTATAAGCAACACAATTAAAATGGCTCCTTAAATTAATTACAGTGTAACCTTGAATGTTAAAAGCCCTAGAAATTATTCAATTGGGACATTAAACCAAAACTGTTCTATAAAAATATGCCACAAATGTCAAACAAAGCATCTTCATGTGACGTTACATGAGACGTCAGCAAATTTTGGGAGCATCCATATGGTGTGTTTCGCTTTTTGGTTGGCTTTTTGTGTTTTTTTTCTAATGTTACCACAAAAAAGTAGGAAAGGGTCTAGATTAAGTGTTTAACTTTTTCATCAAAAGCCACATTGTCGTTATGTCGGTTAAAATGGTGCCACTAGCCACTTGGTGTGCAATGGTAGGCTACACCAACAATCACAAATAGGCATGTACCTGGGTTTAAGTTCACGGTTTGAGTAACATTCTGTAAAAGGGAACACAATGCAAAACAAATTTGACTTTTGTCTAAACAATTTAGACATTTTCATTTTAGGCAAGTACATTTTGTCGTTTTGTTTTGTCCCTTATCAAATATTTTCTGTAAACCCTAATCATCATTTCACATACATGTAACGAATATTGCCCGTCACCCTCAATTTTTTTAAATTTGCCTTTTTAAACTTTTCCCCCTGGGGAAAAGTGTGTGCGTGCCTTAACCCTGTTTTTTCTCAAACCAAAAAGGAAAAACTCTTTGAATTTCTCTCCAGCAGGGACTGGTTTTAATTTTTACAACCCACAGCAAACACATACCTCAGCGCCTACCGAGATCTAAAAGCCTGTTTAGCAAGCAAAATAGCGATAAGACTGCTTATCAGTCCCCTGACCACTTTTATGGTCTGGTCTATCCATAGTAATCAGCCATGTGTTTTTGGAAACAACACCCCTTGGAAGCTATACGGTACAACAGTGCCCTCCAGCGGTCACTATCGATATTTTCGGCGAGCTGGCGAACTCAGTAACAGGGTTAGCTTTCACTAAGGACGCTGGCGTGACAACCAGGGCCTTTCCCCGCTGGGCCTGGGGTTCGGGGGTGCCGCCCGTCCCCCGGTGCTCCCATCTCCCCTTCTGCCCCCAGTGTTCCGTCCCACCACGCGGTTGCAGGTGGGGTGGGCGCGAGTGCCCTCGCTGCTCCGCTGTCCGACCCCTCTCCAGCACCGATGCCTGGCTGCAGGGGGGTCCCCGGGGATTGAGGGTTAGGGTCTGGGGGGCTGGCGGTTGGTGGCGGTGGAGCCGGGGGGTGCGGCGGCTTGGTTTTGGGTATACGGGTGGCTGGGTGGGGGGGTGGGGGGATGTCTGTGGGTTTGGGGACCTGGGGGTGGTTGGGGCTGGGTTGGGTGGCGGGTGTGAATGGGGGGGAGGGGGGGTGCCTGGCAGGCCTGACGTGCCCCGTCCTGCTGCGTTGGGGGCGCGGGCCGTGATGGAGTGGGGGGCGCTCCTGGCTCCTGGGTTTGCTCTCCGCCCGGTGGCCCCTGCGGGGCCCGGGGTTTGTCCCTTGGCGCTGCCGTGGCCTGGGGGGCCCTGGGGGGTTGTGCCTGCTCTGTCCTGGCCGGGGTCAACGGCTCCCCTCTTTGGTGGAGGTGTTCATGCATGCCAGATCCACCACACCAGCATCTATCTACATCTACAAAAGCATCTATCTGCTTCTTCCTCTGGTCGTTGAATCGGTGGAAGCTAATGTCCGTGGATCTCACTCTGCTTCATCTATCCTTCCTTCCTTTCCTCAGTCTCTCCTTTGGTCTCTTGAGGTCTCCCTAATTTGTTGGAATTTAGTTTCTGGGGTTGGTGAAAGACTCTGGTTGGTAACCCGGTGGGTAGTAGGTGATGTCTGGTCAGTGCTGGATTTCACTTTCTTTCCTTTTCTTTGATCCTTCTTCGGGTCTCCTGACCTCATGACTCTGGATTCTGAAGTATTCGGTTTAGGTGAACGGTATGGGATTTTTAATAGGTTTTAGGTGAACTAATGAGTACACCCTCACACGCACGCACACATGCACACACACATACACACGCACATACAAAATAAAAAAATTAAAACAATACTGAGCTCTCCAAAAAAAAAAAGAAACACTATCGGTATTATCCTCAAGAATTCTGCCGCTCGTAATTAATCTACATAATTCGGGACATAAACGGACTCTATGTACTTGACTAACATCAAGTGACTTCTGTTGTTTATCTTTGTACACAACCTGTATGTCTATCTCAAATGAATGATGTGTGTAACTTCTGCAGCCATCTAAATTAAGCTAATTAGTAAGTTTAGCTAATTAGTAAGCTTAGCGCATTCAATAACTATATGATCGCAATGTTTGAAATGTGTTCAGAATGATAAATGAAGCATCTGGCTTGTCAATTCTGATCAAAAACTATCAAATGCTATCCCAAAAGCTTGGTCTCAGTCGACCAAGTCTGCTTCAAGTGCACTGAAGAGGCGGGACTACTACTCCGACCCCCTGGGACACAAGTTTAAAAGCCAGCCCGTGAAGGAACTTCCCCCTCTTCTTCCCTCTTCTCCCTCTTATCTCTTCTTGCCCCAGGAACTTCTCCTGACCATCACGAGAGACGTGGTCGCCGAACACGCTGAGAGCGACCACGTGGATTCCTTCTTTGAGCCCCAGACTTGAGCCACGCCACGCACCCCAAAGCACGCATCACGCAAGGACTCGCAACCACATTGCGCGTCCCAAAACACGCATGTCTGTTCCTGCCGAGAGCCGACCCACCTACCTTCCGCTCTCTGAATCACGCAGCGCCCCGCCGACCCGGTTCCACGATGGCTGTTAGGCACTGAGCTGCTGCGCGCCAACGACCCCTTTCTGCTCCAGCCGTGTGCCCGTAACACCCCGCAGCACCCAAACCAACTGACTGCGGCTTCTCAACCGCTCAAGCACATCACCACCAACCGGGACTTGTGCCAGCCAAGGACCTGCCGCGGCCTCCACGTCACGCGCGTACCTCGCCACCAACCGGAGACCTGCAGCGGCCTCTCAGTTGTGTGGCCATCACCATCAGCCAGAGACATCAGTGCAGCATTCCAGCTGCGTGTGTGCCGACCACCCAGATCGCCTCCAACTGAGTTTTCTTCAACTGAGGATCAATGCTCGCCGAGTCCCTCTTTCTCCCGTGCACCTGAACCAGTCCTTAAGTGCGCCTTCATTGCAATCTGACCATATATCAATGGCGCAATGCATTGATTCAAATATAAAAGGATTGACAGGTCAAAACGCTTTTATTCCTCATCTATCGTTTTCATTCCCTTTTTATCTCAGTTCGTTAGGTAGCATGTTTTCTTTTTATCTTTGATTCACATTTTTTATTCCGTTTCATTAATAGGTGAGGCTGTGTCTGATGTATGTGTGTTTACTAAATAAATTTGTTGTCTCGAAATTTTATTTCTGCCAAATATATTTGTATTTACTGAGTGGATTGGTAATTCTCTTATTAAAGCAAATAACTCCATGAGTAACTAAAGTAGCAATTTCAGATTATGAATACGTGAGAATATGATTTTTATCGTTTATTTTGCTCCTACAAATAAGCAAAGTCAACGTGGTGCCTCCATAGGTTGCTGAGGAAATGACAACTCCCCTCAGTACCGTCTAAATTTCTCGTTCGCCATTACGGCAACCCAAATAATAGTAATAATAATACATATGAATGAAATTGTCAGTGCCGTATATGTGGCATTTCCTTCAGATATATGTCACTAAATCCTGGTACATTGTCACTAAAATCTCAGCATGTGGAATTTAAAAACTCCTGTTGCATGGCAGTCCTAGATGCAGTGGGTGGTGGTTAGTGGGCAACATTTATACTAAAACCCAAAGAGCCACCTACAGCTATTAAAAAGTAGATTTAACTATTAGATTAAAAGTGTGGCAAGATTGAAATGGGAAAGGTATTCTTAAGTTTTGGACTTGTCGAAATGAAGGCGTAAACTCCATTAACCAGTTGTCCACAACACAAAAGCAGTCTATAGGAAAATTTTGTGTGCATATTGCAAATATGCTCGGCTTCTTGCTCTTTTTCTTTTCTTTTTTCTTTCTTTCTTTTAATCACTGTGCTCCTTCCCACTAGCTTCCCTAGTGTGATTAAATGTCTAATTGTACAGAAACATCAACATCACTGCTCACATCAATAACTTCCAAGTTTTTGGAAGGCAGTTAAGACATGTTTATCAACTTTTTACTATTTGAAATTGTTTCAGTAAATAATCATTAAGACTGCCTGCAACCCCCCAAAAAGTTGAGGTGAACACACTAATGACATGTTTGTGTGTGGCTAACTGAGAAGAGAAAATGCGATTGCTGACGTGTTTGATGCAGGAGGCAGCGAACGTACCTCATGTTTACACATATTGTATTTAAAATGGAATCATGCAGAGGGGCAGCATCAAGTGTTTGTGTGCAATTTGAGAGTGACACACTGATGAGCCCAGACCATTCAATGTCAGAAGAGAGACAGGCTAACAAACCCATAAATTATCACAAATACTGCGCTCATGCATGCACACAAACATGTGCAGGCAAAATTCTTGGCACCCTTTGGTTAAAGAAAGAAAAAAAGGCAAACCAAACAAAGCTTCTGGGAAAAAGGCCTTTGAACAGATGAGGCATTTCACTTTAGCCTTGCCATGCCTTTAGTCTACTTTTCAACAACAACAACAACAACATCAAAGTATAAAAAAAAAAAAACTTTGCACCTCATGTGAAAGATGGATCTAAATCCTGAGTAAGCAGCGGCCTGAAGAGATCACCCTTCAAACTGAAACCCCTGGGCTCATGAGAAGCAGGTCAAAATAGATGACAACAGGTGCAAGATTCTCATTGAGAGTTGGAGTAATTATTTGATTTCAGAGATTATTAATTGTTTTTCTTTCTTTTTTTTCTTTTGAGAGAGCTCAGTATTGTTCATTCGGTAATCTTACAGATTCAACATGTCATCATGATTGCTCTGTTTTTGTGTGTGTGCGTGAATATATGTGTGTGTGTTTGTGTGTGTCTGTGTTTGTGAGTTTGTGCTCATTAATTCACCTAAAACCTATTAAAAATCCCATACCCTTCACCGCAAACCGAATACTTTAGAATACCGCTAGAGTTGTGAAGTTGTCAGGAGACCCGAGGAAGGATCAAAGAAAATAAAGAAAAATGAAATCCAGCACCGACCAGACGCCACCTACCACCCACAGGGTTACAAACCAGAATCTTTCACCAACCCCAGAGACATCTAAATTCCAACAAATTACGGAAACCTCAAGAGACCAAAGGAAAGACTGACGAAAGGAAGGAAGGATAGTTAAAGCAGAGTGAGATCCACAGACATCAGCCTCCACCGACCAGAGGAAGAAACAGATTGTGTTGAATTTCGGTAGATCCAGGTGTGGTGGATCTGGCATGCATGAAAGCTTCCACCAAAGAAGGGAGCCGCCGACCCCGGCCAGGACAGGACAAGCACAGCCCCCCAGGCCGCGGCAGCGCCAGTGCATGACCCCCCGGAGGCCACCGGCTGGAGAACAAACCCAGGAGCCTGGAGCGCCCCCCACCCCAACATTGCCCGCGCCCTAAGCCCAACACAGCAGAACGGGACACAGCAGGCCTGACAGGCACCCCACTGGCCCCCGCTCCCCCCACGACCACCCGACCCCACCCACCACAACCCAGCCCCGCTGCCCCCCGGCCCCCAAAACCCCAGCAATCACCCCCCCCGCCCCTACCCCCGCCAACCCCCAAATCCTGGTGGCGTAGTGAAGGCACCCGCATCCACCCCACCTCCAGCCGCGTGAACACTGGGGACAGAAGGGGAGAAAGGAGCACCTGGAGACGGTGGGGAAATGTTCCGGTCCTCGCACCAGCATGCCTAGTGAAACCCCCCCCTCATCCCCCCTACCTAGGAATCGGTGCCGGAGAGGGGCCGGACAGTGGCGTAGCGAGGGCACCCGCGCCCACCCCAACTTCACGTGAACACTGGGGTCTGAAGGGGAGAAGGGAGCACCGGGAGACGGGCAGCACTCTCGGACCCCAGGCCTCGCAGGGAACTGTTCCGTTCATCACGCCAACGTGCCTAGTGAAAACTAACCCTGTTACTGAGTTCGCCAGCTCACCGACTGGCAAACTCTACCCCTACACTTTGGATGTGACCCCACCAAGTGTATATACAAGTGTGTGTGTGTGGATATTTCCCCGCTCCGATCCACCTGATTCCCAGAAATGTGTTGGTGAGTGTATGTAATGCAAAAAAAATAAGGGGGTCGTGGTGGCGCGGCAGGGATATGGGACCGCAGCACTACTTAATTTTAAAAAAAATAAAAAGAGAGAGAGAGCAATGATGATGACATGTCGAATCGGTAAGATTACCGAATGAAGAATACTGAGAAAAAAATAAAAAATAAAAACTGCGGTCTGCCAAAACTGATGACTCCCCACCCCGACTCACCCGCCCATCCCAGTTGTGGGTGCAGTAAAATTGGAGGGGAGTTGCAGGTGTCTCCACTCCTCTCAAATAATAAAGGTGCCTTTCTGTAGAGTAAAACTCTGAGATATAATCCCATTAGTAGTAACAGTATCTTTAGGAGAATCATATAAGCTTGACTGACACCCAGTAAATAAATGACTTCCCAAAGCCAAGTTTATTTAAAACAAAGAGGAAGGACCAGTTAACTTTGTCAAAGGCTTTTTCTGCATCCAACGATATAACTTTTTATCATGCCGCTGTGACATGCAAATAAGGTTAAAGAGCCTCCTAATATTATTATTATTTAATAGGTCGCTATGAATGATTGTCAAGATTACTGTTTTTAGTCTAGATGTGAAGGCTTTAGCGATAGTTTTAATGTCAGTGTTAATTAGTGATATTGGACGGTAAGTTGACGGTAAGGGTAGGGTCTTTTTCTGGTTTTATTAAAAGTTGAATTGCTGCTGTGTTCATGTGTGGACGTATGTAACTATTGGTTTTAATTTCTGTTACTACTCTTAAGAATGATGGAGCAAGCATTAACCAAAAGTGCTTAAAAAATATGGCCGGTAAACCATCCGGGCCAGATGCTCTGCCATTAGGCATACTATCTAGAGCACTGTACAGCTCATTTAGAGTCAGTGGCACATCTAAATTATATTTATGTTCCGTATATAACTGAGGCATATTTAAGCTATGTGATCATTAATTGTTGTTGTTTTTTCCTATACAGTAATTCTGTTGGACCACAAAAAAAAGCAAAGCCTGAATTTTGTCAATTTTTTCATCTCAGTTTCAAGTTATTTCAGCGACCGTTTTGTGTTTTCCTTTGTAGATATATCACAATAGTACAAACAATGTTGTCCATGTGTGTTACTCACACGCACACACACAAGTACATCACACATGGACAGAGCTATCTGAAGTTCAGCTACTGTGCACCGAGGCAATTTGTAATATAGATTTCCTCTATAAGCCACTGTAGTGTACCATTTACTATTTCAAACCCTTTGATTTTATATTTTTTTCCAGCGGCGGACAATTCATCTTCTCAAAGTCAATAAAAAAGATTGTGAGTCTAATGAAGGAGTCATATTCACAACAGCCATCATGATGGTGTTTAAACACTGTTTTTCCAAATGCGCATTCGGCAAAAAGCTCACCTGCCGCTGAGATGATGAAAGGCAGAGTGGATGCATAAGGGGCGATAAAGGAGACAGGGTTTGAGTGCAGCTGCGGCCATCAAACACAGAAATACATAGAAAAAAAAACAATATACTATCTCTTGCTCTCTCTCTGACGCATACACACACACACACACACACACACACACACACACACACACACACACACACACACTTCTTTGTATCATCGTGGGGACATCTCATTGACATAATACATTTCCTAGCCCAGAGGTGGGCATCGAGGGCTGGAGTCCTGCAGGTTTTGCATGTTGCCCTTCTCCAACACAGCTGATATATGATCAGCTCATCAGCAAGCTCTGCATGAGCCTGATAACGAGCCTGCTGATTGGAATTAGCTTGTGTTGGAAGTGAGAAACCTCCAAAACCTGCAGGACTCCGGCCCTCGAGGACCGAGATTGCCCACCTCTGTCCTAGCCTCTTCCCTTAACCCCAACCCTCAATCAAAAATGATTGCCTACCCCCATTCCTTACCCTAACCTCAACCATAACCCAATTCAAACCTAAACTCTAAAACTAAGTCTTGACCCTCAAAAAGATGTCTGAAGTTGTGGGGACCACAAAAATGTCTCCAAAATTTCAAGTCGGTCCCCACACTGGTAGTTAAACCTGGAAAAAGCCATGTGTATGGGCCCCACAATGTAGCAAAGACAAAGAAACACATACACACGCAAGCGAGTAATTGAACTTTAAGTATATGCCTTGAAAATCAGGAATTATGAGACTGATTTAAGGGGTATTCAACCCAAAGTATTCTTTACAATAATGTGTTCTTTGCAGCCCTACGAGTCTAAACACGGTATTCTGATTACAGTAAAACCTTGTGTAATCACCCTTAAAAACCTGGGGGTGGGGGGGGGGGTTCTCTGCACCCGTGTATAATACACTCCCCTGATTTGCTGGTATCATTTATTATACTGGCCAACAATTTTATTTTATTATTTCAAGGACGTTTTAATGATTTGAGTAATTCTGGGCTGCTGAGTTTGAAAATGAGATCAATTTCTTTGAATTGGCTCTAATTTTAGAGGGATTGATATTTTGACAATTAATTGATTGATAATTCATTTTGAGATATTTAAAAGGCTTATCATTTAATCGCTAATAAAAGTGGACCAAGCGTGTTGTTTACCGCTAATAATGCCTATTTTTCTGTTTTTTATTCCCCTGAGATTTTAGAAAAATCTTTCTATTTAGATTATGTGTCCACTTGTATTTTTAAGGAATGTATTAAAGCACAATTCCTAAAAAAATATTTATGATATTGATGTAGAATTTATGACATTGATTTTTTTATTTTAATTTTTAATTTTGTTAGGGTTGTAAGTGTGTCTTCACTGTAGCTATCATTCATTTTGTGTTGATTAAGGGCAACTATTACAGTTTTTACTTTCTTTCTGACATCGGCATTGGACTGAGCCATCCGGAGCGGCAGGACAATTCCGGGTGGGCCGTCCTATATTTCGGGCTGGAAAGCAGGAGCCCACACATTTGTTTCAAAATCGCGCAGGCAGCAGCCCACATATTTGTTTATAAATCAGCCCATAAATAAAGAGTATCCATGTCATCTTATGTTGGCTGTGTCATTGTCAATCAACTAAATTTGCCCATTATATTATAAATAGCACTGACAGCCTAGCCTGCCTTTGTTACTAAGGGTGTCACCGAGTTACAATAATTTCATATCAAAAGTAGCAAAACCTTAATCCATGAATAGAAACAATAAACTATATAAACCTTGTATGTACAAAAAATAACACAAAAGAGGCAAAACAAAACACAATCACAAGTGTTACTAGTAACAGAAACAAAGAATGATGGGAAAGCCTCCTACAATTACCGTTGCTCTCTTCAAGTTAGCGTCAGTCGTGTGCACCAGAAGTGGTGAGAACATATTTCACAATAAGAGTACTAACAGGAAGTACAGTGTTAGCTGCCTTAATCTAGCTGGTTTGACTTAATTTGGTAAGTGTGTCTTGTGAAGTGTAAAATGTCGTATCCCATTTAATATACATTTGCTTATTGGTTTCTTTTTGTCCTTTTTTTGTTGCCCATTTTATGTTCACATAGGCTACTTGTTCAAATAAACAAAGGCCGTGCTCTTGCAAGAACATTCAATTGTAATTTAATTTTTTGATCAAATGCAATATGAATATCGTTGGCAGGAATGCTCACCTATATTACATTGATACACAAACTGTCAAATTGCGTATGTTCATTAAAATGTGAACTAAAGAAGGCCGGCCTGAGCCCTGAAACTCCAAGGCTGAAAATGAGTCCCAGTCCGACCCTGGACGTCAGTGCACTTTCTCTTTTGGCTCGACATAGTATGAAGGTATTACAATAATAAAGAAACCACACGATATACCATAACAACAGACACAAGTCGACTACTCAGTGCACCAAATTCCCCGCAACACAAATAGGACAAGCAATGTAGTGTTATCACCTGCAAAATGATGGCCAAGTAGGGTGTATGATCACAAATCATTTGACTCGAGTGTGTGTCTTGACCTTCACCAAACACCTGGGGTTAAGAACTACTGCTTTAATGTAAGTCTACATTGTAAAACAATATAAATATACATCATTATTGCATTATTCACAAGGGTAGAGTTACAAAAAGGTGAAAGCGAGAGAAGGGGAAAAAGGACCCACAAAAAAAGCAAAGATATTGAACCAAATGTAAAATCCAAATCCAAGACAGCAGCAGGGTTCACGGCGGCTTAAGACAGAATTTGAAGTTTGTCAAATCTAAATGAACATCGCTTCGCCCGTCCCGGCTTTGCCCTTAATTATCCATTCTGCCTTTGTACAACACCAGCTCAGATTTGACAACTGCTCTCCCTCTGAGATTGTTCCCGCTTCCATTCAGAACATTAGGGAATATTACACCCAGAATTAACTTTCCAAATCTCCTTGCGCGCACCCCTCCCTCTTTTAGACAAGATAATCCGGGCTCTAGCACTGGATATATGCCACTAATCATCAAAAAGGTAGAAGAGGAGAGGGGAAGGAATGAAGGTGAGGTGAGGGAGACCTTGATTCCATGGCTAAGAATGATTTAAATACAAAATAAGTGAACAAATAGACATCCTTGCAATGTACCTTACACTATATTATATTTAGTTTGACACCTTCATCGTTTTTATTTACCTGGGCTTGTGCATGCTTTTTCTCCATGTCAGTCTGCTGAAGGTTCCTCTTGAGTTCTGCAACCTCCAATTCCAGTCTCCGAGTCATGACACTACACACAGGCCAAACAATGTGCATGGTCATAAAAATCATAGGGTTAAATTTTACAAATGACATGTCACTATACACTCATGGGACAATGAGATGTAGTTGTACAACACAGCAAATTACAGCTATAACAACAAAACTGAAATTAAGTAGTAGCTCTAATTGGTGTACTTTATATTGTGGCAGGTGATATTCAAAGACCAAGAGTATTTGTTTTCTTCAAAATGCACAAATATTAACTTTTAAAGAATATAAAGTACATACTAATGAGGTTATCAAGTTTGAGTGAACACTTGCTTGGGCACAATGTGAATGTCTGTGTTTGTTTGTTTGTTTGTGTGTGCGTGTGTTTACATGCATGTGTGTGTGTGGCAGTCCAGCTAAGAGAATGTGAAGGGGATCGATACAAAGGGGTCCATTCCTGCCACAGTACTGTGCGCCCACTGTCTGTATGCGAGTCAGTTAGTGTGTGTGTGTGTGTGTGTGTGTGTGTGTGTGTGTGTTTGTGTGTGTGTGTGCGTGTGTGTGTTCGTCAGCTGCCCCGGCTACAGCAGGATCAATACAACAAATGATTACCATTTCCACTAACCTCTCTCCGCAGCCTGGCTCCAGCCGATCAGTGAGCCTCAACACCGAGCTCCAACCCAACACAAACGCATACGCGCCAAAACAAACCACACACAATCATCAGCCAAAGCATTAAAGAATAAGGCTGTAAGGAACTATTTGTATCTGGCATAAACAGCTTTGGAACAGCAAAGTTACTTTATTATATAATTTTCTGTTAAAATAGCACATCAAAAGTATAGGCTGAGTATTTATATATTTATTATTTGTGTTCCAGACAGAAGCAACTATAGAAACCTGTAGGACTTTGTTTACATGGCTGTTACCTTGTTTTTGTTGTTTGTTTTATTTTTACACTTGAACTTGAAAATGTAAACAGTAGTGAAGTGGAAAACTGACTATATACACACCATAACAGTATGAGTACTCAACCCTTGAGTAGTGACCAAGCATTTTCCCTAAAATTGCATGAAATTAATAGCACTTTTCTATTGTAACTTTCTTGTAATTTGTAGTTCCTGATCATAAAACAGCCATAAGAGGGCAGCTGATACTGGTATTGGGGACGTCATGAGTTGTGATACCTTGAAATAAGGTCTGGTAATGGCCTGAACTTATACCTGGTATCGATACTCGCACTACTTTAGGATTTTCATTACTTGTTGATATGTCTTGTCTTCAAATGAAAATTAGCTGAATGTTAACTTTGGCGCAGTTTACGCAGGTTTTGAACCAATGTTCATCAATGTGCATTGTCCCCTTCAAATAAACAATACAATGAAAATGCTTACTAGAAACTTTTTAGGTACGTTTGTCAAACTTAACACAAACCTGTTGCACATCAAAAATCCTCCCTTTAGAACAATAGTAATGCTTGACATTGTCTTAAAAGTATTGAATTGAATAATTCATTAAATTTGTATTCAAACTGAAAACAAGATGATTTCAAATGTATCGATTTCAATTTACAAAAAAAATCTAATTTTCAAAGACAAGAGCACAAATTGTGAGCTGTTTTTACCACTCACAAATAAATAAATAAAAATCACTAAAATGATATTTCATGTAAATGAATCACAGTATGTTTCTACACAACAAATGTTTGTGAGTGATTAGCAGCATAATGCAGTGAAAAAAGCAGCAGTAGAGCAGCCAAAATAAAAGGGAAAGCGGACTGCTGATAGATTGGTCCATGGAGAAAACATTTGACAGGAAGGAGAGAGTCAAAGCTAGAAGGGAAAGGAGACGGAGGTATCCCGTGGAGAAAGGAGGGGATTTCCCACTGCACACATGGAAGCCATTAGGATGGTGTTGTTGCTTTAAAAAGAAAAAAAAACCTTTCATGTCTTTGCAGTTATTAGATAATACAGAGTTAACGGTAAACAGCGCCATTCTCCAAATGTAATATGCAGACGTAGCGATTGTTTCAACGTGTGGCACCTAAAATTGCTTGGAACTTAATAAAGTGTAATAATTCACAATGAAAACCTAGAAAGGTTCCATGCCGACTTTTAAATTGTCGGTTGACTATAAAAAAATGCAGAAAAAAAAGTTCCACGAGCTTCTCTTGCACTCTTGTTGCAGTGAGGTCATGTCGAAGCCAAAGCCGCAACCACAACATGCACACACACACGATTCATATTTTGCTGATGTCATCGCCACAGCTCTTAGCAGCGTGTCTGGGTCAACTAGAGGCCTCACCTCTGAACTTTGAACTATGTGCACTCACATGTGTGCAGCCAGCATGTCCCATCAAGCATTCAAATCCATTAATTGCTTGATATTGAGCAATTCTGACATTTGACAGTGTTGTTTAGTTAAGAATTTGTACAGTATTCAATTGAAGTGTCTATTGTGTGCTGTACATAACATAATGCAAGTTTTGGATTATCAATCACGCACAAGGGGAAGATTGGGAAGGCGAGAAAGCTTCTCGGTCCTTACCGTGTTTTGTCTTGTGCTTGCTCTTCCTCTTTCACACACGCCACCATGCGCTTTGCTTCCTCTGAACGGGCTGCTAGCAGCTCCACTGAGCAAGCAGAGAGCAAGAAGAGGCATCAAAATTGTGATACGGTACATTTCAGATTGACTACAAAACAAAAAAACAAAATTACATATCAAGTACAGCATGAAAAAACAAACATACAAACTATGCCTGTAACTGTACATCCTTTCCCTATTTGATCAAATAACTTCAAGCCTATTTGAACTAGACAAAAGAAGCAATCTCCTGCTTTGTCAATAGATGGCACTCTTTACCCTGAGCACACTATTAGTGCTCACACTCCTACTGCAGCCCTTCAATCATTTTCCTTTTCGGGCTCCATCCTCCGTCTACATGCAATAAAACCCCATTGTCCCACACTTAGTGGTGCAGCACACTGAGTGGCTGCATAATAAACCACCGGTCAGCTTCCTTGCTTTGCTTGCCTTTGCTTTTGCGAGGCCTTTTCTGAAATTTCCTTCCTTACACCTCTCATTTTGGTGTGTGGTATATGCTGTTTTGTGAGTCAATGTTCCCTCATTGGACTTTAAAACCTTTTCACTAAATTCAGTATTCAATGAACACAACATAAACTGTCAGCCGTCAGTGGCCAAGGCTGCTGAATATTGAGGAGGAGTGAACACTTTATATGCAGAGGTATGTGTGTGTGTGTGTGTGTGTGCAAGAGAGTGCCGAATATTTACAGGCTGGACCTTGACTTTGTGAAAATGAATGTGTATTAGAGTATGTGGAATAGAGCCGTTGCTGTGATGCTTTTAGTGCCGGCCGCTATGTTGTGATGGGCAAACAGACTTGATTTAAGAGCTCCAACCACATAGCAAGGAATGCGAAAATCTACATTTAATAAAATATGTTTAATTTATGGTTTTGAATATTTTTAACCAGCAAAATAGGATTCCTGGAGAAATTGAAGCATTGCTAATAAATATTTAATATTTAATGTTTCACAAATACATCTTATAATGTGTGCATGTGTGCTTCACTGGCTATTTCAGCTCAAGGTGAATGTTTGCCTTGAGTCTCAATGATCAATAAAGCAGAGAAGTGAAAGCTTGAGATCGGGTTGGGGGGCCATGGAAAGAGCAATTAGTAACAAAGATTGGTCCATCACAAAAACACTGCACTAGAACTGAATTTGAGGAAATACTGTCGAACTGTTAAACTCATTTTTGTCACGATCCTCTTTGTAGTTACGGCTTTCAAATAAATGTTTATTCATCTCATGTTATTACAACATACACAGCAAATTGATAGATTACTAGTTTTGAAATCAGAAGTAAATAATAAAAATGCTATGATAAATAATGAAAAATAGATTCAACAATTCCCAAGAAAAAACTCCTGCCATCAAAAAGGCAATACTTGAAGTGAAATTTTAACCCCCAAGTTTTTACTTTGATGAGGAATGAATGACAAGGCAACAAATGTGAAGAGGGAGGACACTATAGAATGTGTCTGCGAGGTGAACAATTTCACATTTTATGTGGCACATTCTGTTCTTTTAATATTCTTGTCAATTTAGCCGTATAGAACTGGGCAGCCATGGTCAGAGTGTTCTTTTGACAAAAAAAAAAAAAAAGACTGCTATGTCGCAAAAACTTATATTCACAAAGTTAATGGTGGTCCTCACACCCATACAGGAACATCAAACCAAAAGTTAAACAGACATGGAGATATAATTACTTCATTTCTGCATTTGTGTGCTACTTTAGTGATGTCATCCTTCCTATACTTGAGAGCAGGAAGGTAACCCACCTGACATTGGGCAAGCGTCAGACTACACCATTTGCCAGTCATTCAAAGGGTAGACACATTATAAAGACAGACAACCATTCACACTCACAATCAAACTGTGACGCAGTGGGAAACGAACCACGCTGCCTGCGAGTGAACAAACACACGCACACAAAAATAGGTAAAATTAATAACTCAATAGAATCTCTGAAGTTTGAATTTTTAAATTGAAAATTAAATATAAAATACAATATACATTTTTCTTTCAACTTAATAACAACAACAATAATAATAATAATAATAATAATTATTATTATTATTATTACTACTATTATCATTATTATTATTATTATCATTACTATTATCATTATTATTATTATTATTGTTGTTGTTGTTATTATTATTATTATTATGGATGGTCGAGTACTGATAACCAGACCATATTTCAAGGCAGTGAGTAATCGTGACTGAAAGACGTGGTACAACTACATATTTTGGAACTTTTTCTGGCCAGTGGATTGCTTTGTTTTATTTATTCAAATCCATTTTATTGTATGAATGGGAAAAAAAAAAGATCATATAAAATTGCCACTTATTTCATAAAATTTTAAGGGAAAATGCTTTATTGGGATGTATTGGCCTTTCTTTGAAATTGTCTGTCATTGGTTTAATTGAAATCTCATGTATCAAAATACTTGTCCTGGTATCGATCTGAAAAAAAAGGGGTAACGAACACCCCTGATAAAAATGAATCCATCCATTATCCAAACCGCTTATCCTCACTCTGTATTATTTTTATTATTAATAATAATAATAATAATAAGAAGAAGAATATAACAATACTCAACTGTAATATAAGCACATTAACTAAGAATTCACAGAACATCGTGGACTCCACAACATGCTGCAACAATAGTCCATAATCTAAGATTTACAATCTTTTATGAGCTGCTTTTAGTGTATCCGTGCTGCGTTATAACATAAAAACCCCAATCTAAGATCTCGGCTCTCCTTACACTCTCACTTTCTTGACCCTTTTACACTGGCTTCACATTTTTAAAGTATGACATTAGTCCAGAAGATACTGCTCTCTCCATCACTCCTTCCGTGTGAGCTTCAAAGCCCGTCATGTGGCATCGCTGATCCACGGTCAGATTAGCAAACACTCTGAGCTAACCTTTAACATGAGAGGGATGAAAACCCATCTGACCCAGAGTCGGTGTTTGGGCAGGGCCGGGCCTTCATCAAAGATTCAAAAGGCTTCTTTTGGCTTTGTTGCGGGATTCGTAGTGGGCTAAGGTGCTCCCGTGAGACGGCCCAAAGCCTCCCAAGACTCATTCGCTATGTTTCAGAAGTTTCACAGAGTTGCAACACTGCTTTTGGGTATAAGCCAATAGGTGTCTGTTATGCACACAAATACACTACAAGTTAGAGAGCACACACAACGCTCTTAAAGACAAACTAACACACACATATAGGATCTAAAACTCACGCAAGCATCCGCCCCAACAAACTCCCCTATTGCTCTCTCCTCTCCGCTTTATTTACAATCCTCTGGCAGCGGTACAAGGGCCCGGGGCTATAACACACGGCACCTAATGCTCAAACTGCCAGGTAATCTCATGTCTGACATCCCCCTTTGATAGAAACTGATCAATAGACTCTTGTAAAGGAGTCATTTTCTCTGATGTTTCTACCAACCACTTCTCTCTATCTCACTCTTTTCTCATCTCTCTATGACTCTCCCTTCTTCTTTCTCCATTTTATTAGCTATACATTTATAATTCATATTTCTGCAAGGCTCCGGCACAAAAAGGGGTGGCCTCTTTGTGTAATAAAGAACAATGGCGGTGAAATGATGGGGAGAAATTCCAGTGTTTGCTGCCGGTTCCGGTGAACAACGGTTTTGGGGATCGATAGAGTGTGAAATGGAATTATAGCTAGTAATAGAGGTGAATTGAAGGAGAGAGGCTTGTGCACAAGTGCACCCAGGAATCAGGATCAGAAGGAAGAACACACACATATATATATATATATATATATATATATATATATATATATATATATATATATATATATATATATATATATATATATATATACATGTATACTGTCACACGGGCGCATTCACACATATACACTCCATAATGATTTCATCATCTTTAGGCAGATGTGCATCAGCAGCCTGCACAGGGGGGTAATATCACATTTCTGTTTTAGTGAAAGTGTGAAAATATGGATATTGAATTTTTGTTTATGCTGTTATTGCATTTGATGCTGTCAAACATTTGTTTCACATTAGAGCCACCCACACAGCAAAACTTACTTAAGATATGAAAAAAGGGCATTTCAATATCTAATTCAATAATGTTGCAGGTGTGAGCCTTTTTTTGGTTAACTCTTTGACCGCCAGACGTTTTCAGAAAAGGGATGCCGTGGGTGCCAGCCAATTTAAGCATTTTGACTGATCTTTCAAGGTCTACAGAAAATTTTGTGTTTGGACTATGGAAACACACACACTACCAAATGAAAGATTGGACTCTCATCTTTCATCAGAAAAAAAGTTTGTTTCTACCTTATTCCGTTTTTCAGTAATCAACAATAGATAATGGTTAGTTTCACCCAAATGCTCTTTTTTGAAACAAAATACGGAGAAATCAAGCTTTTTGTGAAACAATATTATTTCATGCACTCTAGTGAATTTGACACCTTTTTTTTCCATGAATGATGCCACAAACACCTAAACAGTGCTTTACTTCTGTAAAACACTACCACTAACAATGAAAAAGTGTTTTTTTGTTAGCAAAATAAGTTTATTTACATTCAACAGTGTAACAATTTGACAAAACAATTTGGCAAACTATTTACAAATGTGTGCAACCGTGGTACTATTTACAATTGTGTGGATGTTTCAAATACAGTTTTTCTTTTTGTAACACTCCCCTGCGTGCAAGGAGACACAGCAGGATTTGCACAACAGATTAGTTTCACTGCGATTGCCCCTTCGCGTGCAGACACTACACTTTCTTGCTGGCTTTTTTTTCCGGGGAATAGCAAGTATATACTGCAGTGTGTGTTTGGCCATGTTGCCATCAAGTCTACTCTCAGGATCATGATACGGTGACGTTACGGTGGTGTTACGTCTGGCTTCCTCATGTCCTTCAGTTCCTATACCGGGTGGTAAGAGATGTTCTGATCCATCTTATCCGCTCCATTCATGGTGGCATCGTAGTCCATAACCAGTGTCTTCTCCGTGATCAGACTGTACCCACTCCTCCGATGAATATGCATTGGACTCGGGGTACTCTTCGTCGTCCGATTGAACGTCCGCCTGTGCAGAAGTGCTCGGTTGTGCTCCGCGTTTTCCGGCGTTAGCATCGCTAGCCGGTGAGGCTTTATGACGTGATCATAGCCGCCGCATCAACGCTTCCAACTTCGGCGTCAACCTCGGAGTCACCATCATCATCATCGTCGTCATCAATGTGCTCTTTAGCATTGGTCGATGCTTTTCGTCTTTGAAAAAATGCTCAAGCGTGAGCTGTTTGTAACCGGTCGCCATTTTCGCTTCCTCAGTCATTCTCCCCTCAACACTCTAGCTCCGCCTCACGTCTTCTACTGACGCCTACCCAATCTTGTCCAAAGAGAGTCATCGCTGCCATCTAGTGCCCAAAAATAGGCATTATACTAACTAGATCTGCTTGATACTTTCAGCACAGCTGGCCAAGGCTTTCCTCCACCCGTTTCCCCCAAAAAAACAAAAAAACATAGTGAACGTCTTTTAGCGTCTTTGGCGGTCCTCCGTAGGATTTTACTAAACGCTATTTAACGTTTTTGGCGGTCAAAGAGTTAAAGAGGAAGTCGAATCCAAATTTATTTTTTTTTTAACAATAATATGTCCTATGCAATCCCACTAGTCTAAATATGATATTCTGGTGTTAGTGGAATAAGAGTTAAGCAGCAAAATCCATCCGTTTTTATCCGTCTCAGGGGGCGGCCATTTTGCCACTTGTTGTTGACGAAGATTACATCAATGTTGCTCAGGTCTCAAGAAACAACCAATCACAGTTCAGCTTCAGAAAACAGGTGTGCTGCGATTGGTCGTTGCTTGAGCCCTGAGCAACTGTAATGTCATCTTCAGTCGACAGCAAATGGCAAAATGGCCGCCCCCTGAGGTGGATATAAATGGCTGGATTTTGCTTCATAGTTCATATTCCACAAAGTAATATTAATCAGAATGTCATGTTTAGAGTAGTGAGGTCACATATAAGATATTATTGTCAAGAAATGTTTAAAGTTGACTTCCCCTTTAAAGAAGTGTACCTTTCGATTTGCTAGATAGCTAGTTGTGCTAGAATAGACATGCTCAACTTGGCATTGCAAATCATGCAGTTAGGACACTGACTCCCATCAAGATTTTTTTAGTGTTAGTTATGTGTTGGACTCCACACTATATTACATGGTACACATGCATCAGTATTTTTGTCAGCTGCAAGGTTTGTTTTTTTCCAAATGGTAATTCTACTTATTTTCATATACAAGTTGTTGCTATGTAAAATATAAAAATAGTATGTAGTATAAAATACAAAAATGTTGCATTTAGTAATATTAATCAGAATGTCACGTTTAGACTAGTGAGGTCACATATTACATAATATTGTCAAGAAATGTTTAAGGTTGACTTCCAATTTAAAATGATAACCAAGTGCAGGGTACAATTGATACGCCAGTAAAATAAACCATCTGAAGACAAGCTCTGATTAGCTCACGTGAGTTCTGACCTTACAGAATAATCAAGCAAGAAAACTAAGGTCCCATAACAGTTCAAAGAAGTCGGTTCGGCAAGGGACTCATGTTCATAAAAAGGTCTTTTGTTCACAACAGTAATTTTTCCAGCTGACTCTTCAACCCAGTCTATTCAAACCAGAGCTACATCCAGGTAAACAATGCCATGTATTTTGTAACAATAATACATATTTATTCTTCTAGAGTCATTACCGAGGGGCCCTATATTGCTAGATTGTGTGCGCAGAGGATAAAAGAAGAATAATATGCGGTTTTGTGTTGAGCGAAGAGTCGGGGCCACGCGTTTTGATCACAGACAAAGGCCAAGCCACACAGCGTTGTCTTTCTGTCTCGATCTTGTTAATGAGCAGTGTTCAGCTAGCGAGCCTGCTGCCACAGACAGAGACCTCAGATTCATCTCTCGGCGGACAATAGGTGATTGTGTGGATGTGTGTGTTTGCACCTCCGAGAGAAAGCGTGCATGTGCTAATTAAAGCAGTGGGAGTGGGGAAAAATGGCTGTTATTTTTCATGCGTGCACATACATGCGTATGTACGAGAGAGGTGCTTTACCTGGCATGACCAAAGATGTCTACGATAATTCTTAATGAGACATTTCTGTGCCCAAAGAAAAGCCATACATCGCCATTCCTGGAATGACACACTACTACAAAGGCCATTGCAATGCATGCACACACGCACACATCATTACCATCCGCTAAAGAAGCCATTAAATAAAACCTCCAGTCACAGTGTGCATGTGTGTGCCTGTGTGTTAGTGACTTTACGTGCAGACAGCTTGCAACCAAATCTCACGTTTGTAGCACTGCCGGCTAATTTGAGATAAGCAATGGAGGGAGCGAGCAGCAGTGAGGTTCTGCAGCATAAGGCAGAAGAACACCGCATGGTTTCTTTTACGTGCAGTGGGGTTGTAATTGGTGACAAGGCTCCACATTTCAGCAGGAGTTGGAAGAGAAAAAGGAAGAAAAGCAAATGCAAGCAAATTCCCTTTACTGATCAAGAGTTAACTAGCATTAAGTTGTGTGGAGACCTCCACCAAGGCGGAAAAATTATAGTTGGATAAGCATGTAATTTGACACATCCTTCAAATCCTGATTGTGAAAAAACTCCTATAGACCAGATGCTATTGAGACCAACGATGGTATTTTGGCCAATGGGATTGTACCTGCTAGCTTTATGCATCCCTGATCAGGAAGTTGGATCTAGACCAAAAATAAATAAATAAATACATCTCAAATTCATTTTCTGTCTAAAGTGTTACAGAAGACTGTTAACTCTTTCACTGCCAGACGTTTTCAGAAACGGGATGTCGCCAGTGCCAGCCGATTTAAGCATTTTGACTGATCTTTCAAGGTCCAAGTTTGTTTCTACCTTATTCCGTTCTTCAGTAATCAACAATAGAAAATGGTTACTTTCACCGAAATGCTCTGTTTTGAAACAAAAAGCGGAGAAAAAGAGCTTTTTGTGAAACGATGTTATTTCATGCACTCTAGTGAATTGTACACTTCTTTTTGTCCATGAATGATGCCACAAATAGTGCTTTACTTCTGTAATACACCACCACCAACAATGAAAAAGTGTTTTTAGATTGCAAAATACGTTTATTTCCATTCAACAGTGTAACAATTTGACAAAACAATTTCGCAAACTATTTACAAATGTGTGCAACTGTGGTACTATTTACAATTATGTGGATGTTTCAAATACAGTTTTTCTTTTTGTAACACTGCCCTGCGTGCAAGGAGAGGGAGCAGGATTTGCACAACAGATACGTTTCACTTCGATTGTCCGTTTCGCGTGCAGACGTTACACTTTCTTGACGGCCTTTTTTTCCGGGGAATAGCAAGTAGCAGACTGTACCCACTACGCCAATGAATATGCATTGGACTCTGGGCACTCTTCGTCGTCCGATTGAACGACCGCCTGAGCGTGCTCGGTTGTGCTCCGCGTTTTCCGGTGTTAGCATCGCTAGCCCGTGAACCTTTATGACGTCGTCATAGCCGCCGCGTCAGCGCTTCCAACTTCGGCGTCAACCTCGGAGTCACCATCATCATCATCGATGATGATCATCGTCGTCATCAATGTGCTCTTTAGCGTTGGTCGATGCTTTTTGTCTTGCTGCTCGAGCGTGGTGCTGCTTGCAACCGGTCGCCATGTTCTCTTCCCTTCCCCAGCCATTGTCCCCTCTAGCTCCGCCTCACGTCTTCTACTGACGCCTACCCAATCTTGTCAAAAGAGAGTCATTGCTGCCATCTAGGGGCCAAAAAATAGTCATTAGGCTAACTAGATCTGCTTGAAACTTTCACTACAGTTGGCCAAGGCTTTCCTCCACCCGTTTCAAAAAAATAAAAAATAAAATTGGATGACGTCTTTTAACGTCATTGGCGCCCCTCCGTAGGTTTTTACTTGACGTCCTTTAACGTCCATGGCAGTGAAAGAGTTTTAAAGGCCAACTGAAAATGATTTTAGATGACAAATATTTTCAAAGTATTACGGCCACTTCTACCTTAAATGTGGAGTACCTCAAGTGTCATTCTCGAGGCCGCTCCTCTTCACCTTTCATCTACTTTGATTTGGGGCCATCTTCATAAACCTATTAATTTCAATTTCATGCTAACAACCAAATATGGATGATACTGAAGCTTGAAAACACATGTGAAATCTCTCATAAGATGAACTGACGACATCTCTAAACGTCCTCTGTTAGGGCTAAAAGAAACTGGTACACTTTAGGCGAACCTGCTCCCTTTAGACAATTTTTATTATTCACTGTCCCAAAGCTGGGTGTGAAATTTGATATTAACCTGGAACTTGATACCCAAATTAGATCAGTGATCAAATGGAGCTTTTTTTCAGTCAACTGAACAAAGGAAAACATTTTTCATCGCTATTTTAATTCATACTTTTATCACAATAAGCTTAGATGACTGATTTTAAAGTCACTGGACTGGCTCCCAGTTCCTTTTGTTTTTAGAATTATTTAATTTGTATTTAAATGACTTTGTATTTAAATGACTCCGTGGTTGTTCTGAAGAAGGGGGGGGGGGGGGGACTACACCTTCTCAGTCGCTGCTCCAAAATTGTGGAATGAGGTCTCTGTACCTAAGACAGGCTGGGTCACTTCCTGTATTTAAGTATGTTAAAACACACCTTTTTCTCTTTGGCCTTTAACACTAAGTTATAAATTCTGACTTTTACTGCTTATTATTATTGCCACAACTGTTTTTTTCAGATGTTTTTTTTTTAAGTGTTAATTTCACCCACTTGTATCCAATTTATTGTTTCTGATGTGTGTTTTAGCCTAACTGCTGTGTACAGTAAAACGTTGGATTGGATTGATCCTGTCAGGGAACAAACAGCCACTGGAAACCATTGTGTTGGTCAACACAAGGTTAAGGGTACAGTAGTCTTATGGAGTGACTATTGAATAGTACCAGTGCACACACACTATGTAGAAAAACAGATAATACACTACAGCAAGTGTCACATTGTGAGATTGCTACCTGTTGTCTGATGTTTGCAGTGCAGCTCCGCGAGCTCTTGACTCAGCTGCCTGACTTGAGTGCTCAGACTCTGTTTCTCTCTGTCAGCGCTCTTCAGCTTCTCCTCCTCGTTGTGTCTCACATCCTCTAATCTTCGTACCTCCTCCCTAAGAATGTCCACCTCTCTGCGACTCCTCGCGGCCTCCTGCCTGCCTTCCTGCAGAGCCTCCTCTGACTGCCGAAGGAGATTCAGGCACCCCTGGATTACAAGATTTGGTCGATTAACAATAACGTTGTTGCACTGGTTTGGACAGCTAAAGCTGCAACTAATGATTAATTTAATAGTCAACTAATGGGTCAATTTTTTTCTCGAATCGGATAAAAAAAAAAGGAAAAGATTTATATCCCTTTTGTACGACAGCGTATTAGGGCCACGTATACATTTATATTGTTTAGAGGGCGGGGGCAATATTCAGAGAAAAAAACTTTATATATATATTTTGCCCCTTTATAAAGTCCAAAATTTGAGAGAAAAAAAATCGTGAATTTGCGAGTTTAAAAGTGGCAAATTTGCGAGTTTATGAAGTGGCAAATTTACAAGCTTTTTTTCTCGGATCTCCCTCTATAAAAAATATATATATTTATATGTGGCCCTAATACACAATCGTACTTTTGATTTGGTCCGTCAGAAAAAAAGCAAAAATGTTAACACAAGGAAAACAATCATATTTACCTAAAATAATTTAAAAAAAATAGTATTGATTCATCAACTACTTGAAGAAGGCCATTTTGATTTCAGATGAACTAGATTAGTAATTCACTTTCAAGCAAGGTATAATAAGAGAACACTGACACAATTTTGCCGACCAACGAAAATTTTATCAGGAAAAAATAGACATCCATAATGTTGCTATATATGCTATTCAGGACTAAACTTTTTAGGTAAAACATGTGTATGTAAATGCTCATGGCAAGATTATGGATAATTTAGTGCAGACAAATTCCTGACCACTTGAGAACATCTTGAGATTACTCACTCCTGATAGAGATCAGGTCCTCAAGTGTGTTGCTTGTTCAGTTGAACCGCCTACTTGTAGTTAATTTATCTAATATGCAGTTGTATGCAAATGCTTTTGGAATTGAATCTTCTTTTTTTTTTTTTATGTATATTTATATAACTCGTCCATGAGTCGAGCTGAGTGGAAATGTGTATGATGGACCATTCATGCAAAGACCTCTGCTCGTGTTTAATTACGTACATGTTAGTAATGATAAAGAATGATCAGGAGTATATACATAATGCATGGCCCTAATGCATACCCTTACATGGCGGAAATTCACTACGGGGAACTCCACAGGCTGAATAAATGCTTTTGCGCTGACAACGAGAGAACAACCATGATCTCATACGGGCACCATGTTTGTGAGGATGAATGTGTGTATTTGCGTGAGCATATGATGCATTTGTAGCACTTGTGCTGAGCCAGAGGACACACCAATAAAAGTTTTTACCAATATGCCACTGCAATCAAATAAAAGCATACACTCGGACACACACTGGCATTTGTGATGCTTGTGACTGCGAGGGAAGTTGGCACTTTGCCAGGCTACAGGCGCCAAGTTGAGTAATTTAAATATTAAGTGTCCCATTGAGCTTGTAATTGGAGTCAATTTCATCAGCTTTGGCACTGTTTGGTGCTTTAATTAATAACAAGACAATTTGCTTCTGGCAGGCAAGCATGGGACAGACAATCACATGATTACTGAGTTGTGTGTGCAAGTGTGTGGATGTGTGTACAGTGGGTGCCTATTAGTGTTTTATTAGCATTTCCCCTTTATGAACGTTTGGCCTTACTACTACATTTTAAAACATATTCAATTCACTTGTTGTTGGTTGGTAAAAACCTACCTTTCAGAAATCTCCAACAAGATTGAAGTCTTTGCAAAAATTAGCAATCAACAAAGATTGGACCGGCAAATCAGTAAAGTTTGGAACATATTTGCAAGAACATTTAATGTATTTTTTTTCGAACTTTAGGCTTGAATATACTTGCAAATATGTTAATGCATAAACGCACAGTATATTGACTTTGGCATGCACAAGAAAAAAAAATAGCATTTGGCCTACATTATATAAATGTGTTCATCAGAGTACGGAGACATCATCACCCTCTTAAATTTCAAAAGTCATTTTGTTTGCATTTTTTTCCCTTAAATCATCTCCTCATGATGCAAATGGTTAAATTTTTTGTGTTTCCTGAAAAATCTGAAAAAAATTACCTAGGCGATTATTTATTATTTTATTATTAAATAAAGATTTTTTATTCATATATTTTTCTTAATTTTTCTTATGTTTGAAGTGCATGATTTCCATTTTTTCCCCAATTGCCAAGTCAATACCCCGTGCCCCTATGGGAAAAAAATTTTTAGCATTTAGCCTACAAGTACGTTTGAACCTATTTGCAAATATGTTTGAACATACTTGCAAATGTATTTCTAGTTAGTGTTTACAGAGAGATATAAATTCCTAAAAATTCACCTGTGGACAAAGGCTCTACTTTATATGATTCCCTGTCCATGAGCAGAAATACCTTTTGACTGTCTGCAAGCTTATGCTCTAAGTGTGCAACTTTCTCTTTTAGCTGTGCCACTTCCTGTTCCATTTGTCCAAGCTGTTTCAGGTGTGCCCGGTGGGATGTGACAAGGCTGTGCTTTACACTGGCCTCTTCTTGGCTTCTGAGGAGAGCAGAGCAAACACACCGTGGGCCTCACAGGTCTCAAAAGCAGTTATTGCAAAACAGCACTGAGTCCCAATCAACACATGAAATGAGAGATTAAACTATAACAGCATCTCAAAATTAAAAGATTTAAAGAGATGATGTTAAATTTAGCATGCTTCATAAAGTCCACTATAGTGTGCCATTTGGTAAGTAGACTATAAAGAAGCAGAAGCAGAAAGGGAGAGGGTGGGGGCTAGCAGCAGAGGGGGATGGGAAGGGCATGAGAAGAAGGACAAGGACAGAACTGGGATCAGCAAAGCGTTTTCAAATAGACGCCATTATTACTGTCTCTCCAGCTCTGATTTCATCTGTAGAATAACCTTTTCACACACCACAAGGCGCTCCACCTGCTCACTGCAGCGCTAAAACCCACACACACGGACACAAAAGGTGAGTACATCACTATATTTGTCCATGTCAAATTCAGCTGCACCCTACAGAGATGTGTGCATTTCTCTATTTTGAAATCCCTCAAAACCACAACAATTGTATTATTTCAATGAGATGATAAACGTGTGTTGGGAATCGACGGCCTTACCTTTTGCAGCTTCTGCTCGTGCCTTTGCAGGCTCAGGTAGTCCTCGTCCGCGTGAGAGTGACTCTGCTGATAAAGTCGCAGGTCACATTCCAACACGACTTTCTACATGCAGAGGAGAGCAGAGATAAAGACGGGAGGAAAAGTCGCAAGTATATGTCAAAGAGTTGCTTATCGCTACACTGAAAAGTAGTGTTTTGTTGCCCTTGGAAATGTGTTTTGTTGGATTGCACTCACGTTGGAGCAGGTGTATGTATCACTGGAGAAATTGAAGAGGGAAAGAAAATATTCCTGTTTAAGAGCCATCAAAAAACATTTGTATTGGTTTGTTTTTAGCAGGATTATGCAAACTGTACACTGGGAATAAAGTCCTTTGAATTCACTTAATTTGAACTTAATAGTTTGCACATGATAAAAATGTGCTAAATTTATGTCATTTAAGGAGAAAGGGGGATAAAAAAACAACAACAAGTTTACCACATTGTAATGATGTTGCAACCAACGTAACCCATGGCTACTCAAATACATTCTAAGGACATTTTTTTTTATTTTGTAATTGTAATTTCCAAATAAAAGTGCCGATTTTTTTTTAGGAGGGTTTGACATTGGCAGAGGTTAGCACTCCATTGAGTTCACTTGAATTTGATTAGAGTTAAAACTTATTAGTTTAGTGTGTAAAAATGGCTTGTCACTAAAGATACTTGATACCACTTTTTTCCCTGGTATGTAGTATGGTAGTCACTGATACCTAAGTACCGATACCACTAGTACTTTTGATACATAGAATAATAATTTTAAAAAAAGATAATTTTAAAGAAAGACCTATTTTGTATGTCCCAACAGTCCCAATATATCATATTTCCTTAAAATTCCATGAAATTAATGGCAATTTTCTATTTTTCTAATTTCCAGTTCCTGAATGGCCACAAGAAAGAAGCCAATACTGGTATCGGCCGCCGTCGCAAGTACCAATACCTTGAGAAACCAATACCTGTACTACGTCTAAAATGCCCATACACATAACCGCGGATTGGATTTGAAATTTACTGCATCTTATGTGTGATGACTGTATATGTTGCACTCATTTGCATGTATAGATAAGATTTGTTGTGGGGTGGGAAATTAGTAAATTCAACACCAGTAACGGTACACAACATGGACGATTCCAACGCATTGTGACATCCCTGATTTTAAAGCTAACATTCATTATAAAAAATAAGAATACCAGCTGGATGGTCTTCTAGTTGCTGAGTTTCTTTCCATCCATCCAGTATACTGCCTGTCTTGCCTATGTAGGAGTTTATTTTTATTTTTTTATCTGTTTGTTAAAATATCAACTGTATTTCACTTTTTTAATATTTTTTGGGCTTGTAAATACTGACAACAGGGCAAGCTGCATCAAGCACAGTGCAGAGACGTCCCGAAGCTCCATAAGAACTCCTAACCTCTTGATAGGCGCCTCACAATCAAAGTCATTAGCCGGCGTAATAAAGGGCCGGCGATACAGCCATTCTTCAGCAGCCTAACTCTTTTATAACCAACAGATTAAAGTTGATTGGATTAAAATGACATTCTTCCCGTCTGACCTTGGCAGCAGCAGTTAAGTTCATCCAAATTAAATTTCTCCGTAATAAAGATGATTCATCTGTTGCTTGACGTAGTTATATTAAAAAAAAAAAAATGAAAAAAGAGTGGGTAAAAGATTATGTGGCACGTGTTGGCATTCACACGGACAAAGGCTCACATGTTTATGGACCATCCATAAACTGTTGTCCAAAATAGAATTAATAATTCAGATTAAGGGGGAACAAACTAGCTAATCACTGAGCAAAAAATCAAAAGGGCAATACACTGGATAACTAGTTAGCATGTCTGCTTGACATTTCTGAGTTTCCTGGTTCTAATCTCAGATGGATGGATGGACAAATAGTAACATGTTCAAAGATAAATGAGGCTGTCATGAGCTGACCTGCTGCTCGAGTGTGTCCAATTGCCCTTGCAGGTCTTGCACAAGGCATCTAAAGTGATCCACCTTTTGCTGTCTCTCAGTCAGCAAATTTTGACTGACGTGGAGCTCGTCCGTCAATTGGTGGAGGGCCTCTTGCGAGCTCTCCCATTGGCCCACCTTGTCATGGTGGCGCCGCTTCAGCTCCGATAGTTCTTCGTGCGCGAAATGGCTCGCTTGTTGGGACTCTTTTAGCTGCCAATTAGATGACGTGAATTGTTCACTGAAAACACTTTTATAAAAATTACACAATCCAATCAAGCGTCTCCCACCTGTTGCTGGGAATATTGCAGCTCCTCAGCTAAATGTTTCACCTGCCCTTGCAACTTGTGCACCTTCTCCATTGCAGCGGTGTATTTGTGTTTAAAAATCACAGCCATTTCCTTTTGCTCCTCTGCTTGCAAGCGGGCCACTTCTAATTCCTCCCGAGCTTCTTTCAGCTGCCGAAGGAGGAGATCCAGATGCACCTGCTGCTTTTGTAACTCCTTCTCTGATGTTGCCAACTGAAAGCAAATGGAACATGCATGCAGATGAGAACAAATCTTGGTTCAGTAATTAAGTAGAAAAACAAAACGTTGCAAAGTGGACTACTGCGCTCAACAGATATTAGACAGTTGTTGTTAAAACCCAATTAAAACACTACACAAACTCCTACTTTAAAGTCACCCCTGTCACAATGACAGACGGAAACCCATGAGGTGAAACCGGGCTTAATCCTGGTGTTACACCGAGAATCCCGCCACAGCTCACCTCTCGAGGGGAGAGGTTGAGAAAGTTAAACCGGCTCTAGAACACTCATTTTGAGTTCATCCATGTTAATCCCGCTGTAATCTGGATGAGAACCTCCCGGTTTACAGCTAATGACAGCCAACTAGTTAGATTGCAAAGGTTCGTCGCGGCTTGGTTTAACCAAGGATTTGCTCGGTCCCATTTCAAATCAACGCTCAGCGTATTTTAGCAGAAAACCTGCACATGAAATAGAAGCGAGGAAGACAGACAAAGTGGACCACTAACATTAAATCTCTGAAAGAAAAAAAGTAAGAAAACTTTTTAGTGTGTGGCTTTTGAATTTATTGTGTCAGTTCATGTAAAGTGATTTAGAGCACACGTATACTAACTTGTTGTGTTGTCACATGACTCTTGTAACATCCAACCATGTGCTTTGCTAGTGGTTAGTTAAGTATCTCTCTCGTTGCTGAATAAAAGGCCTTTGAAACGAGGCTTAATGGGAAAACTATATGTGTATAAAATGCAAATGTTTTTCCTGTTCTCTGGGCCAGGTTTATAATCATTTTGGATTTTTCATTATAGTCTTTATTACGTTTTGACTTTTATTTTTAAATTAAGTTTAAATGAGTTTTTAGACTAAGTTTGTTAGGGTTTTTTTCCCTCAAAATGCCAATTTTTTTCTTTATTTTGTATTGGTTTTAGTATTTGTTTTATTTATTTATTTTAAAAATATTGAGTATGTGTCCAATGCAAGATTTAAAAAAGGAGCACTAAATATTGTGTAATAGAGTAAACTAGAATTGTTTCTAAATACCTTCATTTGTACAGACACTAAAATAAACACATTTAAAATGAAGGCTGACAGCTCATGTGTGACGTTAATTGACAAAGACAAAAATGTAGGACATTTATGTTATAGTTAATTTTAATTTTAGTTAGTTTTACAAGTATAATATGTAATTTGATTTAGTCTTCATTTTTTTTTAAAGCAGTTTAGTTTCTATATTAGTTAACAAAAATTAGTTTTCAATTAGGTTTTAGGTATTTAGTTTTCGTTAACTATAATATTCTTATGTCTTGTGATCATAATCAGAAGGCTTCAGGAAACAAACAAGCCTCATTAAACAAGACGGAAAAGGCGTCACTTTGACCTTCGCAGCCTGATATTCATCATTCTCTGGGTGCCACTAAGTGTGTGTTCGTTGTGACGGGTCAACTGCAGAGGTCACATTTGGTGTACATGACAAAAAAATATGATTTCAATTCATTTCCTTTCATCACAAATGCTCAGTTTGCTTGATTGCATGGGATCATTTTGATTCATCTTTATATTCTGATTAGCAATGTTCATTACCACTTTTTTCAGACTGATTCCAGTACAAGTACAGCAATCATGAGTAGTCACCAGTCACCAAATACATTTGATAGATAACCCCCAAAAAAACCCAATGAGGATACTTTTAAAGGAAGACCTATATATCCCAATATTAAGGATAGATCGATTATCGGCCGTGCCGATTATCAGCATTTTGACGAGTTTCGGCAACGGCTTTTTAGAAGAATTATACGCATAATAGATTATTTTAAAACTGTGTTAACTTCAGGGAACTATATATTTAAATGCTCAGTTACATTTCTGAGATGTCACTGACCCTGGGAACTCTCTGCACCTACTGTTTTTGCTTAAAATTAAAATTAATTAAAAATTTAACATTTCAGCTATTTTGAAATTTTGGAAAACTTAATTTTATTTTTTATTTTTTTAAATGTACTGTAGAAAAGAATAGGGAAGTATTTACTTGTTTAACTTTTTAAGACTAAGAAGATTTATAAAAAAATAATAATAATAATAATAAAGATTTTTATTTATTTCTTATTTTGCAAATCTTACAAGTTCGAATAAACACAGGCTTTAACAATCAACATCGTTGGAGTTTGTGTTTTGTTTTTGTTTTGTTTCTACACCAATATAGTGAAAATGAATTTGGGCACCAAATATCGGTTATCAGCCTCTTTGACTACTAATAATTGGTATTGGAAAAAAAAAACATCTGTCTATCTCTACAGAATATAATTTTTTTACTTAAAATTGCATAAAATTAATGGCAATTTTCTATTCTTCTAATTTTTAAATACTGCTATCGGCTGCTGTTGCAGTATGATGAGTGGTATCGGCTTGATACCATTATCTGATATTGGTACTCGCTCATCCCGAGTGCTCAGTCTCTCTCACTGTTTTACTTCACCAACAACCCTTCTCTTCATGACCTTTGACATTTTAGTTAAATTTTCCTACTTCCCCCCAGGGTTGTCATCTGAGAAGTAAAGAGAATGCCAAATGATGGAACTAGGAAGGCAGTTTTTGAGCAATAAGCACACACACACAGAAAACACAGCGAGGGGAGCTGCAAGAAAACTTAAAAGTCAATGACTCAAGCTTGAGTCAGATATTTTTCCCAGTTTAGTCTCACCACCAGATTGGAAAATGTGGACACGGCAAACAAGAGTGACTCATAATTCCCCTTGCTTTAGCTCGCAACTATTGAGGAGAACATCCCACTGCTGTAATGCAACAGCTCAGAAAAAGACACCTCCCCTAGGTCGATGTGGGTGTAAAGCAGGTTGATGTCAGATAGAAAAATCCAACAAACCCACAAAGGTATTAGCGTAGCCTTAAAATGGTGACTAAAATAAAGAAAAATCACTCTGCCTTTTTAAAGCACTCTTAAGATTCGGTTTAATCCATAAAGTTGAAAGTAGAGAAAGAAAGCTTTTTTATGGAGCACATTTGAATATTATTCACAATTGCATTGCACACTGGAAAAAAAAGCAAAGTACGTTGTGCTTTGTTCAACAGAAAGAAAATCAGAAGTTACTGTTCAAAGTCTACCCATACATCTTAAGCTTGAAATTGTACAAAAGTTAAGTACTGCATATAATATATTTTACTGAGTCTGTTTTATTTCAGGCATTGTGGAATTATTTAATACAATGGCTCATTAGAATGTCATTTTGTTAAATGCATTTTTCATATAAAATAACGATTCCCCCAATAGTGTATTATTGATATCCAAATACAATGGCTGGCATACACAGTCCACCTTACCAGCTTATCAGCTGACTTTATTTGCAATCTCAATTGATGAATCAACTCATCTCTGCTATTGACCTGATAAGACAAGAAGTAAAAGACACTCTGTAGGGAAACAAAAACAAAAAGGGACATGTACACATAAACAAAGTGAGATATGTACCTCCAAGTGACAAGCGTGCAGTTTTTCTTGGCACACTGCAAAGTCGGCCTCCAGTGTATCTTTGGTGTGAATAAGTTGACCATGCTGGCTGTTCACATCCTCCATCTTGGCTCTTAGATCATCCCGCTCCTTACCAAGGATCTCCAAATCGTTCTCCTGGGTAAACAATAGAAAAACAACCAAAATGATAAGCCACTAAAATATACTCATCTGCACATCACAACAATTTAAATCTAATAGGGATGGTTGATACCACTTATTTTAAGACTCACCGATACAATATCAATCATCAATACTTTTGGTACATTTGATATATAAACGTTCCCATTAAAAACAGTGACAGATCATTTTAAAGAAATACCTACATATCCCAATATAGCATTGTTAAATTTTTCATTTGATGCACTGTAATGTCAATTTTCTATTCTAACTAGACAAAGTGCAATTTCTACAGAAATTGCGTGGGAATGCTGAAAGCTGAATGCTATTAGCTGAATGCTAAGATTTGAATGCATGTGCTTGTGAAGTCAATTGAAAGATAATTTATGTGAAAATTGTACTTGTAAAAAATGACAAATGACAAATTAATGAAAAGAAAACAAACTGCAATCTGTCTAAGGTAGGATTTAATCATTTCGGAAAAATCACAATTAATTTCCTGATATGATAGTCAGTTGGTATCGAACCATCAAATGTGGTCCAAGCGGAGTTTGAACCCAGGTTCCCCGCCATGGATATATTTGCAATGTACAATTAGAGATGGGATTCAAACCTGCAACCTCCTGCTTACTGGACAATGCACTTTACCAACTGTGCCACCGAGCAGCATCAGACACCTGCCAATGATGATTAGTTGTATGTATGGAAGTGGGCGTGGAAAGTGCTACTTCAATGTCAGTCCCATAGAAAATGAATAAGGAAAAGTTGATAGTTAACGTTAAATTGTGCAAATACTGTAAGTAATTTGGAATCAGACGATATATACCCTGGGAGGCATGAATTTTTAAAGCAAGTTGAAATTTGAACGGTGTAAATCAGAAGTATTATGTGGGAGTTGTTTCACTGCAAAAAAGTGTGGAGAATAAAAATTACAATAACTTCTGCATTCCCACAATTACTAGTTCCTGATCATAAACCACCACACCATTACGATACCTTGAAACCAATACCTGGTATGGGTATTCACCCATCACTAGTTATTAGCATAAAATATGCATCTTGACTACTACTATTAATCTACTACAATATCAATGCACAACTTTGCAGTATTTATTTCACAATACATGTATTATTGTGGTTGCAGGTTGCAGTGATTGCTGTGTCTTGTATTATGAGAATGGTTTTACAAATTGGAGATTCTAGTAAAAAAAAAAAAAAAAGCCACACTCCTTATCTCTTTAGATTGTCCAGCCTTACCTAATAGTGTCCATTGAATGTTTTTATCATTCCATTGATTTCACAGTCATTTATTAGAATATAAAGCCTGCTCAGTAGTTACCTTTTCCTGATAGTCAGTCAACCTCTTCTCGTGGAGCTCCTTAACAAGAGTGAAAATCTTTAGCTCCTTTAAAAAAAAAAAACAATAAAAATAAATAAATAAATAAAATAGCTTCTCAATTTCCCATGGTTCTCCATTGTCAAAGTAAAGGGGAAAACAGCTGTGTGCACAATGTGAGATCAAATATTCATGTTATTGGACTAGTGTTTTAAGATAAGCGCAGTGGTGTGCGGAAGACAATCTATGCAGCAAAACTGGTGTTTATGCTTCTCTTGAAATACAGTGTGTCTGACAACTGCTTTCATTATGTCTGTTTCCTTGGTGAGCTCCCCTGATTACCCACTTTTACCGAAGGACGCCGCGTGTGTGCCGAGCAAGCGTGCCTCTGCGCACGGCTCCGTACCCTTGACTTTGCTGGGAAATGTTATTGATTTCTTTATTTCATCTAACCGAGTTCACTAGTCTGCATGTTATCAAGATATTTCTGTGTTCGGGGGCAGTCGTCATATCTGCAGACATGTATTGCATGTCATTTTTTTCCATTAATGGATTTTTAAATAGATTTTTAATCTCACACATTTTTCAAAAGATCTTCAAGCTTTGAGAAAGTGGGAATTTACTTCACGTATATATTGTAAAATACAGTAGCATTAATTTTAAATTGACCAAAACTAAATCCAAAGTGAATAAATGAAGTAAGTTGAGGTGAAATGTGTACATTAGTCAATGCATTTAGTGCAAAGTTTCAAAACCATTCATTGTGATAAATTGAGCCAACTGCTGCCTTGCACTTTCCATCTCCTGCTGGTTCGGAGTGATCCAGGGATTGTTTTGACTAGTGTTGAGGGCTCATTTATAACTGTCCGAGGGGATTGATGGAGTTAACTTGGCTCTTTGAACTCTCACCTTTAGAAGTCAGCAACCAGGCTTTTTTGTGATACACTAAACCACAGCAACTTCAGGGGAGGGAATGAGAACACACATTCAGCATTGTATGCATAATTTGAACTAGGAATGTTCAAAACACAGATACTGAGGACCAGTACCTCGGGTACAGTGGTTCTTAGCCCTGTGAGAGGTACCCCACCAGTTTCCTATGCACATTCTTTTTTTAATGAAAAATAAAATAGGATATATTTGTTTTCAAACTCAAGACAGGTACAGGGTTTACTGGTGAATAAAATGAACAGGGAAAGTAGCCTTTTCATCTTGATTTCAGAAAGTGTTGTGTTCCTGCCAGCCCATCGCAAGTACCGACACTTACTAATACGAGTGTGGTATCAGCCCATAACCACCCATCTCTAATTTTAATCATAACTTTACGGAAGGTTGAGTCTTTGTTAACGTTGTGTATAATGACAGCGCAATAAGCAAATGAAACGATGACCAGGGTATTTACAGTATATCGTATGTGGCGTTAGAACTACATACCGTAAACGTGCACTATCTCTGATAAATCTTAAATCTCAGCTTCATTTATCTTTGAGTAGTGTATGTGCCTCAATTCCCAATGTGAGCGCGTGATAGGCAGAATGAATGTTGATAAACACCAGAGAATGTCGTGTCAAAACAGACACCTTGTCAAAATGACACGCTAACTAGGTCAATCACAAAGTTTAAGGAGAAACTTTGGAGTAAGAGCTTTGCTTTATGCATATCTCTGAGTGCGGATGTCTACGCGCGTGATAAGCTCCTGAACGAATCGGCGGGAGGGGACCGCCGATATCGAAGGTATTTTTAAATCAATGAGCTCTTAAGTGTATCTCGGTCTCAGTGTGTTTGCACGTATACACGCACACAACACTCAGCGCAGACAGAATCCCTACTGACAGGCAATGACAAGATAAAGAGAAGGAAGTTGAAAAAAAGGTGGGGTAGAGGACGACAGGAGGGGGTGTAACAATATTTGTACAGTTGGGGGTGCGGGTGGTGACGGGGATAAAAGGGAAAAGTGTCAAGGCAAGGAAAGAAATGAGCAACAAAAATGATGGCACGAGAGGCAAGGAAAGGAAAAAATAGTTAAGCGATTCTGATAAATATCATCATTGTGAGCAGGACCAAGTCCAGCCTTGAAGACCTGAACAAAACTTCAACAATGGCGCGTATGTGCCATCACAATGCTCCTTCTGACGCCTTTTAGTCTCCCCGCCACTTTAGTCTGTGTCACATAATGCACAATTTGGCTCTTTTCTTCACTCTGCTTTGTGGAGGAACTACTACATGCGCATGCCTCTAAACGGAAGGCTCATTGAAGACTGCAGACACATAGGAATGGATTAATATTAAGGTTAATAAGTCAAAGATATTACGCAACGAACCAATGTAACTTTTTCATATGTTGCTGGAAAAATCTAATCAGCCCTTATTTGAATACTGGGAAGTGAGTTATGTAAAAATCTGAGCTTTTTTTGTTGTTGATTATTTAAAAAATATATACTTTGTTTTTAATATACAACAACAATAATAATAAACACACAAACGTTTTTTTTTTCTTTTTCTACATCCCTCACAATTAACTTTGTTTTATTTAATTAACAGGTAACTACACAGTGCATTCCGCCTCACATTTGTCCACAATGAAAAGTGGACATTTTCACGAATTTATCAATGTAAAGGGCTACCAATTTTAATACACATTTCCTCAAATTATGTGGGGGTCAATGATCTCCGCATTGCCATTTTGTCCACTACTGAATTAGCCACTGGCTAGCTTTTCACCTCACAGTTCTGAGGGTTGGGGTTTGAATCCGGGACCTATGTGAAGCTTGCATGTTCTCGCCGTACTTGAGTGGGTTTTCTCCAGGTACTACAGCTTCCTCTATCCCAAACAACAAAAAAGAGGTTTCTTAGAATAACTGAAGACTTTTAATAGTCCGTAGGTGTGAATGTGAACATGAATGGCTGTTTGTCTTTATGCGTCGTATGATTAGCTGGCAACTAGTTCAGGGTCTACCCTGGTTCTGTCCCAAAGACAGCTGAGATAGGCTCCAGCAAACACATGGCCCTCTTGAGAATAAGTGGTAGTAGAAGATGAATGGATGGGATCACTTGGAGACCACAGACCCTCATACAGACACATTGCAATGGCCACAGAAATCAGCATTGACCACATTTCTCTAAATAAATTTTTTAATGATAATGCAAGCAATAAAATTGAAAAAAAAATTCTCTTTAAATGAAGTAACTACACAACAAGACAGTGTATTTGAAGATGATTGCCATAGTAAGATTGAGAGAGCTACTAATAGACATGGTGAACCATAAAAGGATGAATAATGATTATAACAATGTAGTGCATGAAAATGATTTCATTATACAAATATTTTTAAAGGAGGGAATCAGTAGAGTACACTCCAGTCTTGAGTGTTGATTAGAATTGTGAAGTATAAGCTTTTTAACATGTAGTCTCAACAGTTACTCCATCCTGAAGACTGTCTGTACAAAAATGGAATGAAGAAGGCATGGCGTGTGTGAATGTGTGACATGTTATAGCGAGATCATAGAAACAGCAGTTTTGTGCATTAAGCAGGGCCAGATGTGAAGCAGAAACTGGATCCCTGGACTGAAGGTAATGGTCCATCCATTGGGTTAACAATCTAAACATGATGGACATATCTTACTGTGCATGCACACTGCTTGTGTGAGTATTCAAAAAAGGATAAATAATGTGAAAACACAAAGTATCTGCCCAAATGGAATTCTAACACAATATAAATCACAAGCAAGAACATTTACTTTTGTTCTTTGGCAAAAAGAGTAAAGAGTGAAAAGGTCAAAAAAGTGCTGCAGCATAAAAATTAGTCGGGTAGAAAAATCTAATTTTGTGTCATTTTTTCCAATAAGGCTCTAAATATCAGTACATTCCATTAGCCATTATCTAAAACCTTATTATCAACTCCACTTTAGAAATAGACAATGTCTGTCAGTATTACATTGGAAAATTAAATATTTAACTGAATTGCTGCACCTGTGTGACCCTCTTATCAGTCTCGCTGTGACAAAAGACAGTTGATTACATTAAAGTGAATATTATGTTTCATGTGAATCCTGCACAACTTTCACATTTTTTTATTTGCTGCTTAAGTCTTTGTACTGTGACATTGTCGACTCCATTGTCCATTCTACATTGAATACCTAAAACCTATGCACATTTACAGAAACCCTTCTTTTTTTTTTTTTAAATACGATTTGTATTTATTTACCGGGAGCGAATCTGGCTCTCTTCACCTTGAATTGAGAAAGCATTGTGTTCTTCTATTCCCCATCTCAATGCAGTTTAAGGAAGGATTCCTTTAGTTTTGCTCGATAGCTGGTTGTGTTGGACTAGAAATGCTCAACTTGGCATTGAAAATCATGCAGTTAGGATGCTAGATTCCCTTCTTGCATCAGGAAAAAAAGTGCATTTCTATCTGTTTCCGTTTTGCAGCAATTAGCATTAGAATATAGCTACGTTTCACAATGATTCACAAATCTATTTAAAACACTGGGAAAAATAGTATTTTGCAACATGGCCCTGGTTCATCTCTTATACTCTACTGCCACCTGCTGGCCGTTTTGGTAACATCTACTATTGCTTTAAGAGTTCTCTTCAGTTCAGAGGCTGCATCAAAGTCTTCTGTATGCTTTAGCATAAAAAACATAAAAAATGCAAATATACTGTATGTTTTTGGGAGCAAATTTGTTAAGATAGAACCCAGGGGCAGTAGCTGAAATAAAAACAGCAGAGGCCCAAGAATTAAACCCTGTGGAGCACCAAACGTACTGTTATACATGTCAATTCATATTGCACCTATTCGTCCGGTCACCTTTTCTTTTGGCATCATCACAACAGTCACTACTGGGTGCGCCAAATTCCCTGCAGCACAGATAGGCCAAGCAATGTAGTGAGATCACCTGCAGCCAATGATTGCCAAGCGGGCATATCATCAATAATCATACAAGTCGGGTGTGTGTCTTGACTGCTGCCAAATCCTTGAGACTAACTCACCAAACTCTTCGATTGACCCCAGTTTAAGAGCCACTGGCCTAAAACCTACATATCACTGTCAATAATAGATGGCCAACAAAGCGAATCAACCCTCGTCTTGGCTAACTGTTCTAGTCAGATGACAAGGTGACACAATAAAGTTATACAGCATTTGAATTTGAATAATTACCTTCTTTTCAGTGTTGCAGTGCACATTAGTCGGTTCCTGCTGCAGACACGCCAACTCTTTACTGATGTGCTCCGACTGTTCCTGGATCTGCTGCCTCATCTGCCTCTCTGCATCCAGACTGACACGGGCCCGATCCAGGGTTGCACGAATGTCGTTCACTGCACGCTCGCTTGTCTGTAACTGAGGGCAGCAACAGATAAAGACAGGCAGCCGGAGAATATGTTCACTCTGTTAAGTTGTATGCTTTTGAAGCGTTTCTAAAAAGCTTAGGGTGCAGCCGGCAGCCAGCCGCAGAGAGGGTGATCCAAACAAGGAGAGGCACACAATGAAGTACGGAACCGTTACAGCTACAAGAGGACAGAGATGAAAGTAGAATTTAGGCATGCTTGCCACAGCTCTGTCTGCTCCGTCTCCATAGCAGTGAAAAGGAAGATCATAAAAGCATTGTGTCAGGCCGAGGAACCCGACAGTTTCTGCTTTGACTGTGGACCAATAAAAGTGCAAGTCAACAAATCATAAAGTTGTAGGGCCCTATCTTAAGTGTGCTTCTGAAACTTTGGGACAAGATTTGTGGTGGTAATTTTTTTCTTCACTTGGATTGCCTTTAAGCATCAGACACAATTGAATTTAATTAACTCTGGTCTATGGAAAACCGCAGGTCTTTCATGTAATGTCACCCAATCAACATAAGCTTGCGTGTTTAAGTTTATGTGCATGCCACACATTATTGGTGTTTCTAGAAATTGAAATCAGCATCATAATTCTATTTGGATTAACAATTTGGAAGATGAATAACCATTATACTGTTGTCTACATAAACAAAAAGGTTCATTTCTGGATTTACACTGACATCTGCCATCATACAGAATAGTCAGTCATCAGTCCTGCCACTGAAAAGATCACGCTGTATCCAATTACATCCTTTCCAATTAAGTGAATGAAAAAACGTTTTATCACATTTATAACAAAACTCCAATATAATTAACCTCACTGTCTCAGCATGAATTTAACTCAATCAAACAGATGATTAAGCTCATATATTTAGTCAATGACATTATTAATAAATATAAATAGTAATTGCGGTGCATGAGATCTACTGGAGGTTTATAGCCTGTATATATATATATATATATAAAACATCTCTAAAAATAGAGTCATGAAGACATAACATAGGTTTATGTTTTACTATTAATAATTGTTACCTTCTTTGATTAACCTCCTTGATGGTTTAAATGAATACATAATTTATGAATACTTAATTCTAAAATATTTGGCTAATCATGCTTGTTATTACCGTTGCAATATCATTGTCTTGAACTAAAGTAGTGACAGCACTGTAACTAGACAGTGCTAACAAAACACATAATGTATCATCGTTTAACGCAATTGTGATCATGTCAACTATCAAATTTATAATTTAAATGTATAGCAACAATTTGTTTTATAGAGGAATGTAATGAAAATGGCACAAATAATATATCTTACTAACATAATCCAAAATTATACTTTTACTGAAAAGTAGAACTTTAGAATATGTTATCTTATCTTTGATTATTATGTTATTTTATGTTGCTTATTATGTTAATTATTCTGCCTTTTTTCTACCTCAACCCTTTAAATTGTCTGTAGGTGTGATAGGATAGGATATGATAGGATATGATAGGTTATGATAGGATAGGCTCCAGCTGGTCCCCAACTATTATGAGGATAAGATGTTCAGAGAACGGATAGATGGTTCTTTCCTAAATTTCCTTCCTTCACACACCACTGATTTCCTCCCATACTTTTAGCAAAGCTACTGAAACCCAAGCTAACAGGTTCAGCGTGACGAAGTGGGGATGTTCCCACTACTGTATGTGAGTGGATGACAAATGACTCGTCGGGCACACAATTTGTCTCTGATTGGTTGTTTTCCCTCAGGTGCCGTGTTTTTTGTGTGTGTATGTTGTTTGATTGTTAGTCATACTAGAGGGACAAGATGGTTGCTTTTTTTCACAGATTATATTATTAATGTTCCACTGACAGTTTTAACTAATATTAGAAAAAGTGATTATTTTTATGAATTGTAAATTCCCCCTTTAAGTTGCACGGCATGCACAAATTTGCTGTGAACATTGGTAACGGATGATTGATCAACGACAGCTTCCAGTAAATGGTTTTATTTGAGTCTAAAAAATACCTGGAGGGACCAAAGTAGGCAGAAGAAATATTTTTGGGTAAGGCAGAAGGAAAAAAGGAGAGAGCTAAAATTGTAAAGGCTATTCCATTTATCATGCGTATGACTCTTTAATGTTCCCATTCATTACTTTTGGTTCTCTCTGGGATGAGGGCCATAGTGGACCAAAACAAAAAGGTAAGTATGAGGCACACTAATTTTGGGGAGAAGAAAAATACAAAAGAAAGAAACAAATCTACTTCATGCCTCAGTGACAGGAGCCTGATTTCTAATAGTACAACTAGAATAGCCTCTGTGAAGGTAAGATGGCGGCAAAGAGTTATTAAATATGGTGAGAGAGGGACAGGGGAAGCTGGAGGAGGAGGAAGAGGAGGAGGAGGAAAAGGGATGATTAACTGTGAAGGAAGTAAAAAATGAGGAGAATTCCCAGATGCACCTGACTGGATTTGATTTAGATAATGTCGTCTGAATCGGTTCCTTACTTAAGTGCAACGTGCCTTCTCTTTGTGTGTTTGTTACCTACTTGGCTCTGCAGTGCAGACAGGCTGGCTTTAAGGTGTGCTTTGTCTTCAAGCAGCTGTTGTGTGTTTTTCTCATTCAGTACCAAGGTTCTCCTCAGCGAATCCTGCGTGGCCCGTAAAGACACCGTGGTCTCTTCCAGCTGCTTTACATTTGCATCGCTCATTTTAAGCTAAAGCAAAGACAGAGCAGTGGGTGAGGGGCCGTCAGAGACATAATTCAGGATTACCACTCTCTACATACATAACTAAAGGCTCTCTTACACGCTACTGAAACACTCTTACACACTGTATTCAAACACTTTTATTTACACTGTTAAAATACTCTAAAATACTACTGAAAGGTTTGTTGCAGTACTAACTTTCACACACACTACTGAAATGCTCTCACAATTGAAAAGCTCTCATGAAAACATATTTCAGTGCTTTATATTACTTCAATATGTATATTATATTAGTTTTGTGTGTTTGTGTGCCAAAGTGCTTCACTCAGAAGCCTCTGCATACTCTTTTATTTTTTTTAACCTGAATATAGAAATCAATTAGCTGCCACAGAAAATATGAGCAAAAACACTTTTAACTCCGAAAAAATGTTTAGTTAAATAGCTTATTTTAAAATAGTAAATATATGAAATATATACCATCTAAAAATAATATAAAATAAAATAATAAATGTCTAAAAAATAAAGGTCTCCTCATATTCTTGAAATTAAAGCCAAATCAAAATTAGAAGATTAATAAGTGATGGCGATGTGGCGAAAAAGACTAGCTTTAAAAAACACTTCTTGCCAAGATGTGCCATTTACTTGTTCCTCACCCCCGGTCATGATTCTTCGTGAGCAGAGAACATAACTATACATAATACAACACTAAAAAAGCTATGATAACGATATGAATCAATGACTACAATAATCAATGCATATTACTGATACGTTTAGTAAGAATCGATGGGGACGGGTTAATAATAAGCCATGGCTTCTACCTGTCAGCCCTTCTTTCGGATGTCAATGTTGCAAATGATATGATGTGATCGTTGTAACCTGTAATAATGTGTCTGAAAGGAAAACATGAATAAAACAAAATATTACATTAGAATTAGGAATGGGCGAGTACAGATACCGGTATCAGCCACCCTTTTGTTGACCGTTTTACGATCAGGAACTAGATATTAGAAGTTACAAGAATAGAAAATTGCCATTCATTTCATGCAATTTAAGGGAAAAAACTATATTGGAATGCATATGTCTTCCTTTGCATATTAATAAAAAAGGGGAAAAAGGAAAAATTATGTTATCTGCAGTTGCTTATAATGCTGGCGTTGGGCCAAAACCGCCAATGTCTAAATTTGGTCAATTGAATATGTTCAACAAATGTCATTTTTTTGGATTGTTTCTTGAAAAGTGATGGGTTTTAGCCATATTTTGTGCACAATGCTATTCACGAAGGCATCAAAGAAAGAGTGTGAGAAGCCAGAAGTCTTATCTGGCAAAGACTATTAAAAAATGAAACCTCCAATGCTTGAATCCTAAAAGCAACAATAAAAACATCACCAAGTGATATGGCATGTACTGTCTGTCATTATCAAGGCATTATTGTCGGAAAGAGACTAAGTATGGGTAGGAAGCAGACAGAGGCTGAACTCCTCACCCCGTGCATTCGCATGTGTGGGTCTGTGGTTCAGAACCTCCTGCCAAAACCAAAGCCCCTATTCATTAGTTCTGTGTTAAATGGGCTCTGTGTTAGATTAGCGGGGAGTCACCACAGACAGCAAGACACACATATAAACATATTTACATATGCACAACATGTACATTAGACACACACTAATATATGCATGCACATGGCCAAATAAAGTGAAAGAACACATTGAGCTATAGCAACACAAAAACATGGCTACCTTAGGTTGCTGCATCCTTTTTAACTATGTGCGTCATGCAACTTTTTTGTTATCGGCTCTTATGGCAGATTGTGGTTCGAGAATTGCTATCTACATTCAGTATGCAACATATATATACAGTACATCATCATCCAACATGCTGTAACTTCAAGCTAATGGACTTTTAGGCAGTTAACTCATTTACTGTGTGGCTAATGGCTGGTAACATTATTAGAAATGAGGCAGTAGATGATACAAGGCTGAATTAAACGGACTCGTCAGCATACTCCAACTAATTTTAGTGTGACTATTGGGAAATAAAATGTGCTGTATGGAAGTGGGACAGTAAAGTTTGAATTTCATTGCAGTGTCATTTTAATAAAGTCGATAAAAATTGTCTATAGGGATCCTAATTTGTAATTCTTTATGTACCCTGCATGTATCTCAATGTATCTATCCTATGTGCAATGAATAGAACAAGAAAATTAGTGTGAGTTAACGACTTTTGAATATGATGATACACTAAAGTCATTATTTTCTACATCAGGAAAAGACAATTAGATCATACAGTACATACTGTATAGATTAATTGCGTATTAATTCAACTCAAAACTTAAAATACATTTACATATTATAGATTATAATATTGTAATCTGAATGACGATGATATGACTAGTAAGATTACTCAGCAATCTTTGGTCTGACACTATTCAAAATCAGTATTGTACCTTGATAACAAAAAAAAAAAAATGTAGCAGAAATTACAATAAATAAATAAATAAATAAATTGATAATTAGGAAGTGCTAAGTGGAATCCTGAAGATTCATTGCAAGTAAATTTCATATTCTGTCCCACTCTAAACAGAGTAAACTTTACACTTGGAAGAGAGTAAAATACTAAAACAATAAAAAATTAAATAAAAAACACTCACGAATTGAGGAACGATCCCACAACCTTTAGCATGGAAGACAGCCACTACACACTTGAGCTATGCAAGACTTATTGTTAGTTAACATATTGCTGGTGTGTCCAAAAGGAGAACAAAATTGGAGGTACGAGGATTCCACCTGACACCTGCGATATATTGACACCGAGTAGGAGTGGAATGGGTCAGTGGTTAGATTGGCTGTCTCTCAACCTGGAGGTTCTGTGATCGTTCCTCAACAGTTGAGTGTTTTTATATATATATTTGACTCTCTTCAGAGTATAAAGTTTACTCTGTTTAGACTATAGCTGTCAAAAGTAATCAATTATCAAATTAATCAACAACTATATTCATAATTGAGTAATCATTTGGAGCCATTTTTTTAATTTAAAATTGTCCAAATCATCTGATTTCAGCATATAAACAGTAATTGTTCACTGATTTCTGCAGTCCTTCAAGAAAGAAGACTGATTTTCTTCTGTGTTTAATCAAAATGAGACATTTCCAAGCATCTGTTTTTACTTTGGAAAACAATGACCGAACCGCTAACATAGTACAACATCAATCCTGCTTTTATTTTTAAATCATTATGCAAATACGATGTACGAAATAAACACCAATCACTGGTTAATAAACAGTAATCAGGGAATTTTTTTTTTTGTTTTTTTACTACACTTTAATGCAAAATTAAAATTAATCAGATTAGTCGATTAATTGTTTCTAAAAATATTCAATAGTGACAGCACTAGTCTAGACTGGGACCAAATATAGTCTTTTTCAGAGTAAAATTTACTCATCCATCCATCCTTTTTCTTAACAGCTTGTTCACACAAGGGTCGCGGGGGGACTGTGTATCATCATTTTTTTTTTAAATTAAAATAGAAATAAAAAATAAAAATAAAAAATAAAAACTAACTAAAATGAACAATTCCAAAACTATAATAACCCTGTCTAGTAGTCTAACTAAGTTACTTTTAAAAGCAAGTAATTAGCAAAGTAACTAAGTTACTTAAAAAAAAACTGGCAACACTGGTCAAAATACAAAGTCTATACAGCACTGACTTTGACAACTCTGTAAAATGGTTATATAATTAATACATCTCAAAAGTCTCCATAGGAAATTATTTGATCCCATGTGGGTTTGGGGAAATCTTAATTCTCCATTGGAGGACTTGTGGACCTTAACAGGAAGTCTGGAAGAAAGAATACCAGATTTGTGATTTTATTTTATATGAGTACTTAAGCTTTGGACTTTCCTATTAGCAAGAACCCCCCTTTGAGAGAGAAAGCCCAATCTGATCAAGTCTCATTACTTTAGCAATCAAAGCCCCCACCCCCCCGGATCTGCCCCCCTCCTCAAACCATGCACTCTCCCACAGCCATCTTTAGTGCTTCCCTCAGTTTCCTCTTTTTATTCTCTCCTCCTCGATCATGTTTTTTTCTTTTTCTTTTTTCGCAAAGGAGGGAGCGGCTTGAGCAAATCCTTGATTGGCCAAAGTCTATCTTCCATCTAGGATTACAAATAGAAATGGAACATTTGAGGACAAAGTAACGAGGGTTCGGTGGGAAAGGGCTCAGAGAGGGAAAGACAGTTATGGGTGCGAAGTGAGAGAGAGAGGGTGGTTAATATAATTGAATTAAAAAGATGGAGCGGGGCCATTTCTAAGCAGGTGGGAGTGCGAAGTGAGAAGGAGCAGGCATGATATTAACTTCTAATAAAAGACAGATTAGAAAGTGGCAGGGTGGACTGCTCCATCTACCTGTGGGAGCAATGGCACCCACATAACCTCTCAGTGCAGTACGTACATTGACATCCGCTCAAGGATTGAACCTGTGCCCATTGGTTTGGGAGCAAAAAGCGCTACCATTGAGCACCTTATTTGAACGCTTATTGGATGATAGGCTGACATTATTATTATTATTATTTTTTTATATAATGCGATCTTGCGATTTTGACCGACGTATTAAGCACCACTGGTGTAACGCCTATCGAGCAAGCCTGTACTGTACCTTTAACTGAATACACACATAATTTATAAGAGAATATGTGACATTTGAGGAGACACACACCGACAACGTGTCTGGCAGCAGGGCCTTATCAGCACTAATTCAAGGATCACAGTCATCAGATAATGAGGAAGCAGCTCTTTGAGGGGCGGCTGCTGTTCAGACAATTAATTAACTAATTGCGCTAACAAGCTCGTTTAATGACTCTTTTTTTTGGCAGCATGTGTGAATACATTAACAAGGCTAATTCAATTAAGCAGGTGCAGATTTCACAGCTGCGTCCTACACAAAAAGAGAACAATCCTACAGGTGTTTCAGGCTTTCATTTGACTCTGATGTCTATCGCGGGAAATCCTCCTCATTTGACCCAAAACGTAATGATATGCAGATCAAGTGGTGGCGCTTTTGTTTGTGGAGTGTGTATTCGTGTGAGTGCATCAATGGGCATAAGCACCTTGGAATATAAAGTACAGCTCAAAAGGGTTCACAAGCATTAAAGGAAAACGCTGTGAAATATTCATCAGTTCAAACATTAATATAATTCATAGCTTTACAGTTATTTTTTATGTTGTCTTGCCTTATATACTGTATAATATAGTCGTCGTCTATCTATCCATTTTCTATAGAGTTTGTCCTCATTAACTCATTCACTCCCAGCCATTTACACGGAAGCAACCCCCTTCACTCCCGGCTGTTTTACCGTATTTTGACTGATTTTGCAAGGCCCACAGAATATTGTCTTCTATTGCGATAAAAACATGGAACCTACCAAAAAAAAGATTAGTCTCTTCTTTCATCAGGAAAAAATGTATATTTCTATCTGTTTCCGTTTTGCAGCAATTACCATTAGAATATAGCTAGGTTTCATGATTATTCACAAATCTGTTTAAAACATTGGGGAAAAGAGTATTTTTGCAACATGGCCCTGGTTGATCTCTTATACTCTACTGCTACCTGCTGGCCGTTTTGGTAGTAACTACTATTGCTTTAAGAGTTCTCTTCAGTTCAGAGGTTGCATCAAAGTCTTCTGTATGCTCTATCATTAAAAAAAACATAAAAAACAAAGATTTGTTTTTGGGAGCAAGATATAACCCAGGGGCAGTAGCTGCAATGATATATATTTCTATCTGTTTCCGTTTTGCAGCAATTAACATTAGAATAAAGCTAAGTTTCATCGTTTTTTACAATCTATTTTAATTTGTAGGGAAAACAGCTTTGTTTCAAATTGGCCCTAGTTGATCACTTTTGCTCTGGTGCTGCCTGCTGGCCGTTTTTGTAATAACTACCATTTCTTCAACCGTTCTGTGCGGTTAAGAGGCTGCATCAAAGCAAATACATCTTTGGGACACTTAAAACATTTAAAATATAACATATGTATACGTTTTAGGGAGCAAAAGAGTTAAGGTCGTGGAGCTGGAGCACAGATAACTTTCGGAGACTGAAGAAGTACATCATGGACGTGTTGCCAGTCAATTGCAGAGCACATATGGACAAACAACCATGCACACTCACATTCACACTTTTAGACAATTTAGTTTTCAATAAAGCTAGCACACAGTTGAAACAAGAAAACCAGATTCAATCCCAGAACCTCCTGATTAGACTGAGGACGACATGGTAATCACTTCTCCTCCATGCTGGCCATTATATTATATATATTGTATATATATATACAATGAGTGAGTGTTTTCATTTCTATTATTTTTTCATATTTTTTTTATTCATATTGAATCATGCTTCCATGTCCATTTAATTAATGATTACCATGTCATACAAAACAAAGCTCTAAATATTTATTTCCGTTTGATTCACAAAACTGCTCCACACAACTTTATTTGAAGAGCAACTTTCTAATTTTACGTGAATAGAACACTTCCCCCTGTGGCTGACAGACATCGTAACAGAAGCTAATTCATTTCTGGTTCCAGTTCTTAATTTTCCTACTATTTTTCTGTTCAAGTTGGATGTACCCACTTCGGTGCCATTCTAGCCAGATGTTTGTGAAAAGTGGACTCCATAGCACAAGCAGTTATGGTAATTCCATATAATAATAATATAATAATATATAATAATAGCGTATTTCTAAGCCTTGCAAAATAAAGTCATCTTTGCTGTATTCTTAGTAAGAATCAAAACAACAGTACGCTACGGAAAACACATTTATGATATTGCTTGGTAACACACCTTTCATACATAAGATTATGTGAGTATGTGTGTGTGTGTTGAGTTTGCTTTGTTATGGCAGCTGTTACAGGAGCAGGTCCCTCGCCTGGCTAACTAAAGCACTGAGGTCAGTGGTTAGCTAAACTCCCATGGAGATGATAGCGCTGATTAATTTCCTCATATTTATCACCCTCACACCTACCCCCTGTCCATAAAGTTGCTCTTTGACTGTGTGCCTTCAGCTACTGCTGCATATTAAATTGGTTCCTGTTTTTAATTTCTAGATAGCCATGGTTCCATTTTTCTCACAGCCATGACAGGGTAGAGCAGCCTACATGTAAAGGAAAAATGATCTGACTTATTGTTACTGTCATATTTTTATTTTTTATTTGCTCCGTGTGTCCGACTGGATAGTATACAAGTCTAAGTCATTATCATCACACGTGGGATTGAACACAATAGAAAAAATATTCTTATGTTGCTGTGTTGTAGAGAAAAATTTGCTTGTGGCGTTCATGCTGTGGTCTATCAACATAACAAGAGTAAAAGCATAGTAAAATAAAGGCATTCTTTTAAACTTATTCATACCATGCAACAACAAAGACAAAGGAATTACTCTATCATTGACCAATAGTGACAACTAAACACTACACAGAGACACAACCCCTGTTATTTCTTATAAATTAAATATGTAATCACATTATATGCACCCAAGTTCACTTTTTCCTACTCAATCAAATGACTTCTACCTGTATCCAGGCATGAAACAATAACAGCTGGAGTTAAGTTTTGCATAACGTCCTTCTCCGGCAGACAATAACTACATCTAATCTAAGTGATAAATGAGGCCAATGGGAGGAAAACACAATGGTAAAAGGCTAACCCAATCAGCTCACTGTTGTTTTCCAAACTTGTCGATCTAATGGCATTAGAGCTATGGGTCATTTTGTGTCATTTCATCAAATGCCTCCCACCTGACCATCACAGAATGTCCTGTAAAAAAATTTGTAAAATGGCACGCTTGTTAATAATAAAATCCAAAATATTAGCTCTTTATTGTCAATATTTTCTCATAAAAAATCATTGAATGTAGGGTAATTTAGATAATCCTACTCTAAAAATCAATTTTTAAACAGCAATATCTGGAAAACTCTCTCACCTGTAGCCTTAAAAATTTCTACACTCAATATCTGTTACTACTAATAGTCTCAAAATTTGGTCAGGTGTCAGTTGTGGAGCTAAATTATAATCTAGTATGGTAGGTATTTAAAACTTCTCCCAAAATTTGGCTTGTCAAAATGAAATAGCAAATTTGAAGAGCTATTGAGTCCCAAGTTTCGCAGAATGAAGACTTCTATTACCTAGCCTCTATCACTGGTGGGAGGATAAACAATCCCCAAAATATGGTATCACTTAGGTGATCAGTTTTACAGATATTAAGGCTCAAAAAGGAAGTAAATGGACTGCTTTTTATGTATTGCTTTATCTACACCATATGGTGCCCAAAACACTTGCTGCCGCCTTAAAAGATCAAAATATTTTTAAATCATAGTTAAACATTTGGAGGGTGCCTCATTTTGACACAGTGATTTGTTTGGAATCCTAATATTGGTAAAGTTTTGTGGTCAATTTTGGGACTGCATTACATATTAGTCTATTGGTAAACATCACAACTTGGCAATTTAATTGTGTTTTTTTACCATTTACAAAATACTTACATGTGACTGACTATATGCTAATAAATGTAACCTTACAAAAGCATTAACATGTATCATCAGCTGGAAGGAAATTATATCTCCACAGATGATGCAATGAGAGGCTTCTTATTGTCATGCTTCAATTGGCCAGGGAGCACAAAGATTCATCTATGTAGAAATATAAGTCTTGGGAGTCTTTTTCAAAATGCCCTGCTGTGATGTTTACTCGCATAGGCATGAACATGCAGTGCCAAAAACTGCCACAAAAACGTCACCAATATCAGGATAAAAAAAAACCAAAAAAAACACTGTGTCAAAACACCCTCCCATTTTTTAAATGTGGTTTTAAAAGGAATTTGATCTTTCAAAAAAGTATGGTTAAACTTTATATCTGTTGTGAGTTTTATTTTTAGTCCGATTTTGGAGAATGTTTAAACTGACACCATAAATAGACGCAAAATTGATAGGACTCTTATCTGCAATACTAGGAGTGCTTTAATTCCAACAAGCCAAATTTGGGAGAAGTACCTACCATATTAGGTTATACTTGAGCTACACTCCTGACATTCCATGTCTGGAGGCTATTAGTAACATATATACACTGTAGAAAATATGAAGGCAAGGTGGTGGAAGGTAAAACAGTTTTCCAGATATTGCTGTTTGGTATGATGTATGATGCCAAAAATCATCTATACTCCCTTCCATTTGATGAGAAAAATATTGGCAGTAGAGACCTAATATTTTGGATTTCTTCTATCAACAAGTAAGTCTTCATTCTAGATTTTATTTCAAGAAATTATGTGATGGTTAGATGGGAAGATTTTAGGAAAGTTGATTAAATGACGCCAATATGCAAAATAATGCACATGGCTATAAGGAAAATCAACTGAATTTTACATATGCATGTTTCGGAGTGATTAGTTCTCATTGCAAGGTTCCCATTTAAAAAGATAATTATCAGCATGTTAAAAAAAAAGTTTGTATTTCATCCCGGCCCCGTTTTGCTTTTAAGTCTTAGATCCAGATTTAAATAAGCGTTAGATTAGTTTAATCAATAATGTCCACTGCACTTGCCTGCACACGCACACACACATCTGCAAGCAAGTATTCACATGCATGGATGGCGTGATGGTGCTGAAACAAGAGGATATTAGTAATGTGTGGCTTCCGTATCCAGGGTGCATGCGGGCCGTTGATGGCCCCTATTGATGGACACTGGCCTTAAGCCATCACTCAACTTATAGACCTTTAATTGGAGACAGCATAAAACGATAAACCAAGAAACATGCATGACTGAACAGCCCGATGTAAACCATTAATCATAGCGCAGGCAAAGACAAGCGACCAACACATGCACAGGGGGGCACGCACACGCACACACTGGCCTTATACCTTGCTTTTGTGTGCACATTTGACATACACACATACACCGAGCGTGGCAGAGACAAGTGTCCCAGTCACATAATTCTCATGATAGATGACCCATTTAACTTTGATTTCTGAGAGAAATGAGCTCACCAGCGATACACTTAATGCAAACACACACACATTCATAACTGGTGTGGATGCCACACATACACTTGTAAGGACTGGCCATGAGCACTTAGTATTCAAACAACAGCTTGCATTGTACAATCAGTTGCCTCTTCCTTTCCCTGGAAACGCATACATGTGCATATACGCGCACATTCATTTGCATGAGAAGTGATGTAATCACATGATCTGTGATGTAAGCAATCAGAAGTGAAGCAATCCATCAGTGGCTGCATATAACACACAGTTCATGCGACTTGCAAAAGCTTCACAATGAAATTAATTAGCAGTCTGCATTGGAGTAGATCATCCCTTTCACATCATATATAAATACAGTAACTGTATTAAAATGTTTCTGCATCCAACGCAGTACATTTATACCTGTTATTAACTCTTTTACTGCCAAAAACGTTAAATGACGTTTAGTAAAAACCTACGGAGGAGCGCCAAAGATGTTAAAAGACGTTCACCAAGTTTTTTGGTTTTTTTTGGGGAAACGGGTGGAGGAAAGCCAGCTGTGCTGAAAGTATCAAGCAGATCTAGTTAGTATAATGCCTATTTTTGGCCCCTAGATGGCAGCGATGACTCTCTTTGGACAAGATTGGGTAGGCGTCAGTAGAAGACGTGAGGCGGAGCTAGAGTGTTGAGGGGACAATGGTTGAGGAAGCCATAATGGTGACCGGTTGCAAGCAGCTCACGCTTGAGCATTTTTTTCAAAGACGAAAAGCATCAACCAATGCTAAAGAGCACATTGATGACGACGATAATGATGATGGCGACTCCGAGGTTGACGCCGAAGTTGGAAGCGTTGACGCGGCGGCTATGATAACGTCATAAAGCCTCACCGGCTAGCGATGCTAACGCCGGAAAACGCGGAGCACAACCGAGCACGCTCAGGCGAACGTTCAATCGGACGACGAAGAGTGCCCCGAGTCCAATGCATATTCGTCGGAGGAGAGGGTACAGTCTGATCACGGAGAAGACACTGGTTATGGACTACGATGCCACCATGAATAGAGCGGATAAGATGGATCAACCACCCGGTATAGGAACTGAAGGACATGAGGAAGCCAGACATAACACCACCGTAACGTCACCGTATCATGATCCTGAGAGTAGACTTGATGGCAACATGGCCAAACACACACTGCAGTATATAATTGCTATTCCCCGGAAAAAAAGGCCGGCAAGAAAGTGTATCGTCTGCCCACGAAGGAGCCATCGCAGTGAAACTAATCTGTTGTGCAAATCCTGCTGCGTCTCCTTGCACGCAGGGGAGTGTTACAAAAAGAAAAACTGTATTTGAAACATCCACACAATTGTAAATAGTACCACGGTTGCACACATTTGTAAATAGTTTGCGAAATTGTTTTGTCAAATTGTTACACTGTTGAATGTAAATAAACGTATTTTGCTATCAAAAAACACTTTTTCATTGTTGGTGGTAGTGTTTTACAGAAGTAAAGCACTGTTTAGGTGTTTGTGGCATCATTCATGGGAAAAAAAAGGTGTAAAATTCTCTAGAGTGCATGAAATAATATCGTTTCACAAAAAGCTTGATTTCTCCGTTTTTTGTTTCAAAACAGAGCATTTGGGTGAAACTAACCATTTTCTATTGTTGATTACTGAAAAACGGAATCAGGTAGAAACAAACTTTTTTTTCTGATGAAAGATGAGAGTCCAATCTTTCATTTGGTAGTATGTGTGTTTCCATAGTCCAAACACAAAATTTTCTGTGGACCTTGAAAGATCAGTCAAAATGCTTAAATCAGCTTGCACTGACGGCATCCCTTTTCTAAAAACGTCTGCCAGTCAAAGAGTTAAATAAATACATATACATTGTCAATAATTGAGTTTTCCTCTATGTCTGTCCATCAAGATACAAACACAAAACAGACCTACAACGCTAATTATTGTATTAATTTTTATTTCCTTTTCCAGCATGCAAAAAGGTTCATTTATGTTTCCAAGATGAACTAGCTAAGGTCAAAATAATACCAACCAATGACAGGCCACAGTATCTCTTCCCTATAGGCCCACCGATGTGAGGTTTTGTTTTGTTTTTGTTTTTCTGAGAGTGACTACGTTTACATGCAGGCAATATTCGGGTTATGGTCAGAATTCGGGTTTCTGGAGCAATCGGAATAACACGTTTACATGCGCAAGTTGACCCCCGTATACATGCCGTTTGGAATAACCCGATGTAAGGGGGTGAAAGACGGACACCTTCTTGGCAGAAATAGACGTCATTTCCGCTTCTAACTTTAAACGGTCAATAAAATACATTATATTCATGTAACTCACAACGCTAAATAAAGTAGTCGGTTTCCTACTCGCTTCAGAAGTACGGTTCTTGTTACACCAGAAGCACAGACTTACTTTGTTTGGATAAAGCGTAACTATGTGTGTGTCATCTGATGTTCCTACACGGACGTGTATTGTTGAACACTGCAAGCTGGAGATAAACATTGTTTAAGCATTACCAGTGATGTCTCGTCTGTCTCTCATGAGTAGTTAACGTGTCACAAACTGTGGCATTTTCGCCATAGAGGCACAATATAACAAGAAAACGCCGCAGACAAATTAATGCATTTAAGCGAGGCCCCTGTAGGATGGTGCTGTGCATACAAGTCGTTACTACAAAGACCAAGATTCCTTACGAGTGCATATAAGCGAAGAAGAGGAAAAGGAGACGAAGAAGAGGTTGAGAGCATGCGCACAACGAAAAGCAATGCCCCGTTGATTCCAGGTATTCCGATTGCGTTTAAATGAGCCAGTAATCCGGTTATGAAAGGGGTAAAGGGGCTTATTCAAGTTTTTAGAAACCCGAATAAGAGCATATTTCGGTTATTGCGTGTGTTTACATGGCCTTTCAAAACCCGAATATTGGCAATATTCGGGTTTTAAAAGGGTTATTGCCTGCATGTAAACTTAGTCAGTGTGTTGCTACTTGTTTGGTGACATCAGCTACATTTAATCAACGGAAATGGGTCGGATAATTCATAGTCCAGGAATCTTCTCACAATAATTTAGGACAAAGCCATACAAAACTTGACCTATTTCCAGCTAAATTTGTTTCAATGGCGTCTTCCGAAAATAAACCCTTATCATAGTGTATTAGTACTTTTGAAACAGTCACATTTATCACAGTTAACCATTCAGCCATCTATCAGAATTTTCATGCTTGGGGTCAAGGGTGAATTAGAACCTATCTCAGCTGACCCTGGACTAGTAGACTGGGTATCAGTCAATCACAAGACAGATATAAACAACCCTTTGCACTCACTTTCACATCTACGGGCAGTTCAGAGGCCAAATTTAACCTAACATGAATGTTTTTGGAAGCCAGAGTAGGGTTGGGTTGGGTCATTGTGTTGTTATGGTCTTGTATTATGTCCCTTGTAATGAGGTGTTTGTCAGTCTTATTTTGTCAGTCTTATTTTGTCTAGTCACTCTTGTTATGTAGCCACTATGCAGATGCTATGTTTAGGGTTAGGGATTAAAGTTGTCAGTTGGTATGCAGTTGTTATGTTCATTGTGTTGATGAAGTTGTCATTTGCTATGCATTTTCTATGTTCATTGCGATGGAGTTGTCAGTTGTTATGCAGTTGACATGTCCCTCATTATGATAAAGTTGTATTTTCTGTGCAGTTACTATTGCCCTGTAAAAGTCACTATTTTGTCTAGTCACTCCTATCATGTAAATTATATGCACAGTTGCTATGTCCCTTATGTTGACGCTGTCAGTTACTATGTAGTTGCTATGTTCATTGTGGTGATGTTGTCAGTTGCTATGCCATTACTATGGGCTTGCAATACGTCACTCTTATTATGTCATACAGGCCTTTATTCTGTCCTTTAGAATTGTGCCTTGCCCTAGCTGGAGTTTTTGAATGACACTTTTGCCTATACGTTGAGGTTCCTTAGTCAAGGTTTCGTCCCAGCAAGTTGAGGTTTCCTATCCCTACTATTCCATGTGAGCTTTCTTCCATGCAAGCTGTTGTTCCTTGTGTTCGAGGTTGTTTCCATGCATCTAGCCATGCTTTCTCAAAGTTCTTGGTAAAGATTTTCTTCAAAGCCATCTGGCTGCTCTTTGTTGTTACTTTGTATTTTTGCATATAAAGACTCTATTTCCGTGCTTTGCTCACGTGACAACATCTTTATTTTTGAGAGGGCATTTTCTCAGTTACTTTATTTTATTTTAGTTTGTTTTTCATTTTTTTTCAGTTTTTCAAATTGATGGTGGAAAAAGTTCTCAAATGATTTATATTGTTTTGTTTTTTTTAATATCCCACCTGGCATTTGAACAGGGGTTTGTAGACTTTTTATAGACACTGTAAACCCAAAGAGTTTAAAGAAAAGTCAGCAAGAAGAGCTGATATTTAAAATGTGAATATCTGGCTGTGCAGCAAATGGGGTAGCCACATGTTCGACTGTGCCACCAGTTTTCAAAACATTCAAATGTTAATGTTACAAATATGACAGTTTTCAGATAAGTAAACAACTAAACAAGCTAAACAGACACGGAACCAGCGGTTATGAAAACACCAATTCCAACCTTTTCAGTCTGTCCCATTTTCTTAATCACTAAAGCAAGAACAATGATTTTCATCCCAGCTTTTGATCTGAGGAGCAATTTGTTTTTGTCAACTCAAGTGATAATGTTGTAATTGCCTTTTTTCCCTTATTCGGCTCCAGATTGAAAATGTTAACGCCCCTTCCAACAGCCACTGTCCAGCGACATATAAGACGGTGTTGATATTTCGACAAATGGATGGAGCATTAGAGTGATGAATACCTCTCAAACACACACAAACAAATACAACACACGCATACACACGTTCCACTGTGCAGTCGCAGCCCCCTCAGCGCTCCTCTGTCCTCACATGCTTGGCTTCCCCATCTAATTGATGCCATTCGTCTGTATGTGTGTTGTGTGTGTGTGTGTCAGTATTCCAAGTGCTTGTAATTTTACTTTGTGTTTTCGTGCGTGTATTTTGTGTTTTTGTCACTCTGCATTTACAAACAACTGTGGTGAAAAGAGATCGAGAATGTGGATAATCAGACAGACAGGTAAGAATTGGGGAGTAGGAGAGTGTCGCAGGGCCATAGGCCATGTTATACCTGTCAGGATTTACCATGCACCATGTACTCTGCTATGCCAAGACATGATTTGCCAAAGTACTGCAACATTTTTATAGTTTACACTGCATACTGTTTTTATATTTTACATAGCAACAACTTGTATATGAAAAGAAGTAGAGTAACCATTTGGAAGAAACCAAACCTTGCAGCTGACAAAACATACTGATGCATGTATACCATGTAATATAGCGTGGAGACCAACAAACAACTAACACTGATTAAATCCGAGTTTATTTTGTATCGTATGCGAGTTGAGTGATGGGAGTCAGTGTCCTAACTGCATGATTTGCAATGCCAAGTTGAGCAAGTCTATTCTAGCACAACTAGCTATCTAGGAAATCGAAAGGTACACTTCCTTAAAGGGGAAGTCAACTTTAAACATTTCTTGACAATAATGTGTTACATGTGACCTCACCAGTCTAAACGTGACATTCTGATTAATATTACTTATATTATATTATATTACTGTGGAATATGAGCTATGCAACAAAATGCAGCTTTTATCTATCTAAGCAGGCGGCCATTTTGACATTTGCTGTCGACCGAAGATTACATCACAGTTGCTCAGGTCTCAGCCAACAAGCAATCACAGCTCACCTGTTTTCTGAAGCTGAGCTGTGATTACCCAAGACCTGAGCAACTTTGATCTCATTTTCTCTTGACAAGCGGCCTTTGCATGTTGATAAAAACTGCTGGATTTTGCTGCTTAACTCATATTCCACAAATGTGATATTAATCAGAATGTAATGTTTATTGTATTGGGGTTGCATATAACATATTATTGTCAAGAATTTTTGGGGGACTTGACTTCCCCTTTAAGCTGCATGGACATGGAGAATACAAGAACACAACACTTTGTGAATTCAAGGTGAAGATAACCAGATTGAAAAGTCTACTCTCCGTGTTTATTTTGCTCACCAGTAAACCCTATACCTATGTCTTGAATTTGAAAACAAAAACAAAACCACATTTTATTGTTGGATAATTTGGATATCTGGATTTTTTCAGTCCTTTGATCTTAAAATAATGGCGATCAGAATATGTATGACATCAGACAGGAATGGTCCCAATGCATTCTGGATGATGTAGTTGTCTATTGTTTGTCTATTGTCTTCTTGCTCTGTTTTCATGTCTTCACAAATTTTTTGAGCATCTCTATCCATCACCGCCCTCTTTCAATTTTCACAAGCAAACAAGTGGGACTGATTGCACTTTTCGGGGGCCATCATGGAAAAATGACTGCACTGATTAGTAACACTGATCATGCGCTGAGTAGCCAGATGCCATTTCTATGAGAAGGTGGAATGTGTATGTACGTGTGTGTATATGTGTGAGTGTGTGTCCCACATGATAATTTGTCCGTTTATGTTGCAATGGGGGCTAAACAGATAAGCAATCCACAGCTCAATCCTTCATCCTGCTCTGATTATAAATCAGTTGGAGCTCTCAGAAGCAATCAGCCAGAGCAATCTGCAGCCTGCACAGACACCTTATCAATCAGAAGGACCATCACACTGTCACCACAGGCACATGCACACACAAATACAAACCAAAGAAATATGCCCCCCACCAACTCACCTGTAGACAAACATGTTTGTATTTCTATACAAACTATGCAGCCTTCCTTTTAAAAACGTCTTGCGGCAAACAGTCTGGTGGTACATAGTGGGATGCATCACTCCAAATTACAGTCTGATGTTAGTAACAGAGGGCAATGTTAATCTTGGGGGTAAACGGTGAGCCGCTTAAAGGAAAACTGCAAATAAATCTGATTATTTCATAGGAATAAACTCCAAACGGGCGGCTGCGGTAATGAGAAACCGAACCCCTTGCTGCTTCTCCACACTTTACTCCATCCTACTGCAGGATTGAAATTTTCGAAAAAAAACAGTGTGTTTGCCATGTGAGTATTTATAAATGTGTAATGAAACTCTCCTTGCCTCACCTCAGTCTCACTCTCTCACTCTCCCACCGCAGTATTCATTTTTCACCTGCAATTTTATTTTTTCATCAGTCGGACAGCAGGGGGGGGGGGGGGGGGGTTGTGGCGGTGTTGGGGGGGGGGCTACGTTTGGGGGTTACCGCCGAGCAGATTCAATTAGGTTCTGTGATTGGGCCACTGGCATTCGGCGGGGTCATTGAAAGGTTAAAGAATTCAGCAGCACAAACATGATTATGGCTCTGTAGCTTTTGATCAGATGGAAGGTTTGTCACAGCAAAAAATTGGGGACAAAAACTGTGACCACTTCTCATACAGCTCGAGTTGGACCATCTGAGAGGTTTTTGTTTTTGTTTAGTTAGATCCTCTATTGAAAGGCACTTACATGCACATAGCAGCATATGGGAGATATTGCATGTGCTCGCAGGCATTGTATACACACACACACACACTTACACACATACACACACACACTTGTCCGAGGAGTAGCAGAGTAATAAAGTCCACCTCTGCAGTGAAATTAAAGCTAGTCAATGACACTGTGCGCTGTGAGTACACACTAAATCATTTTTATACCCAGATAAAACAGCTCTGCACATGTAAGGTATCCAATATCGCCAAGAGACTATGGAGGGGAAAAAAAACTTTAAAAAAAAAAAGGCCCAAATAATCAAATATCATATTGGATGTGTCTGATTCTTGTCAGAACATGAGATTAATACTAAATATAGGAAATATGGTTCAACAACAGCGGAAGATATTTCTATATTCAAAATGACCAGGCAGAGAGCACATTATGAGATATTGGATTGATAAACAGGCCGGGCTGCTGGCTTGTTCTCCAGGTTTAATGGAACAATAACGTTGCTCCCGGGTTAGCCGAGATTGCATTATGATTTTAATGTGTTTTACAGACATAAGCCCTTCACTGGGAGGAAATTGTGACAGTAAATACGTGGCCCCGCATTTTAAAACAAAGGGGATCGCAGTCGATGAAGGAAAATAAAATGTGCAGGTAGAGTATAATGGTTGTTATAATCAAATATTTTGCTCAGATATTGACGCATGCTCATGTAGAGTTGGGATATGTGAGCTCAGTTATGTTCTGTTGGAATTGTTTTGAAGCAAAAATTTATTCAGAGAAACAATTATGCATATTATTACTGCGCTCATTACTATGAACTTAATCCTTGTTTTCTCCAACAATCCCAAAACATGCACATTATAGGTTTTGCTTAAAAAAATTAATTGTCTATAATAGTTTATATGTTCTTTTTCTTTTTTTTAAATATAGTAACAACTTGTCATTGCTGACATTTTCACATCCAAATTAATGTTTTCCTAACAGGCTTTTCACAAATTTCACTTAAATGAAGCCTGCAACAAAAGGCTTTTCATTTACGTTGTGTCTTGCAGTCTGAACACAAGGGGGCACTATGTAAAAGGAATACATATATGACGAGCCATAACAGGAAATGCTCCGTATCACTGTCGCTTCAATGCACGACAGAATGTCAAGTGAATTAAGTGAAAGTTACTTTACTGATAAAGCACTTTAGAAAACAACCATGGCTTAAAGAACGTGTTATACGTTAATGAGTATCTTACAAAAGCCACGCCTCTACCGCCACCCTCACCCACACTTATGTGCACATGCATGATTCTCGAACATGGCCATTTATAGTGGCATGCGATTATGAATGTGCATAGTCATGATAAATATTTACAGAGAACAACTATACCTTCAACAAAATGGCCACACTAGCAATATTAACCTAGCATTAGCATTGTAAACAAGCCAACGTTATTCACCGCTGATAAATTGGTAGCATGACATATTTGGAATCGTAATAGAGTGTTACATTAACATAAACAGTAATGCTATTTATTTGTTTGGGGTCACATAGGCAATTAGATGTTTCTTGGCAATTTCTCACATGAAATAGCCTTTGCGAACATTATTGCACAAGGGTATATGTATATATATATATATTTTTTTTTTAAAGATTATTTAAATGCCAAACTAAAAAGGTGAGTCTTGAGCCTCCTCTTAAAAACATCAATAGTCTGTGCGAACCTGATGCCCTCCGTCAGGCTATTCCATAGGTGAGGACCATAGTGGCTAAATGTATTTGCAGCTAGAATAGTCATTTACCACATTAACAATGTATAGAGTGTATTTTTGATTAGTTTGAAGTTATCTTCATTGAAAAACAGTGCAACAATCAAAACTTACAAGAACTTTTTGGTACAGCTCATATTAAATCACAATTGTGAAGGTAATGTATAGTAAGTGCCATGAAGAGGGGGACAAAAACTGTTTAGTCCCCTCCAGACAAGACCCCTTTTGAAAGTCCCTATCAATTATCAGCCATCAGAATGACATGTCCTAATTGGTAGTGTAACGCAGTTCTTCCCATTTCCAGTCACCCGCCCCAGTCCCTGCTCAGCAACCCCATATTCCATACTCAAGACGGGTATTTACATGCTCCACCCCACTGAGAGCAAACAAGCTAATTTAAAAGTTCACATGCTAATGTGTGACATTTAATCCAAACTTTACACGGGGAAAAGGACACGCAACAATAGATTTTGATTCCTTTCTTGTCCATGAATCTCATCATCTTTTGCTTTCCATATTTATGAGCTTAAAAGACAGGACACAGAGTTTACTGTTTGAAAATTGCGATGATTTGAGATATTTGGACTACATGCAGGGGTCATGAATAAGTTTTGGGATGTAGTTGTACCATAAACTTTTCAATCATGCTTCTAGCACACTTGCATGTAAAGAAGAACTAATTGTGTAAGGTTTAGCACCAGCGCTAATGATACTATTCAGAGTTGTCCAGTGAGTGCACTTATAGGTGTGTTTATTACATCATCTTGACTATCTTACTAGCTGGTATAATGTGTGCTTTTATACCTAACAAGGGAGAGTCAAAAAGAAAAATAATTCTCCCTCTTGCTAATTTAATGTATTAAAGTATGGCTAATTTATCTGTGAAGCTTTTCAACAGCTGGCACCCGATGTCAGCTATATCATTAATCAAGTAGCGCAGCTGTCAACTTTAAATCAATTAATAAAGGGAATTTCATACGGTGGCCAAACCACAAAAATATGTTGAGTAAATGAAGTTGGCCAGAGACGTCAGAGATTTCCTCGCGATGACTTAGGGTTTATTATTATGTTGAATAGATGAAATGTGGGGCAAAGTCTTTAGTGTGTGTGCCGTGTCTCCTTTCAGGGGATTAATTTACAAAATGTGTAGATGCTGGCAGTGTGGAGTCATTTTATTTTGTGTCTTATCTTCATTCCAAGCTAATTTTAAACCCTCTCCCAGAAAAAGAGTGGAAAGATAAGATCACAATTGATTGACCCCAATGGGGAAATGGGTGCGTGTGATGCTAGATGAGGCCTGATGATGAATTTTCATTTTACACTTTCTGGCCAACAAGTGTTGTTGGACAGCAGCTTATTGAGTGTCAAGAAAACAGTGCTGCACATCAACGCAGTAGATTTTTTTTTTTTTTTTTTTACCTTGTAAAGAAGAATCTCTTCTTTCTGTTGATACAATGACAGCTCGAAACTTTGTTGCTCCGTCTGCCTTCGGCTGAGCTCCAACTGCATGCAAAACCAACATATTGCACTTTGAGAGCAGGAAAGTAAACCCCCTGCACGAAATCTTCTACGAAGATATCAGTTTTTCATTAAGGTCTAAATACTGCTTCCGGCAAAAATTCATTTAAATGTCAAAAAACATCAAATAATTGAACTACAAAAAAACAATATAGAGCATACAAAATCAAATGTATTTATATCATGTAATATTTCAAAAAGCACTAATGATATTACTTTTTTCTAATAGGAAGGTCTCTATGGTATGTTCCGTGATATTATTGAAAAATAAAAAGTCCACTTCCCAATGCTAAAGAAAGCGGGAAAACGTAATAAATGTGTCATGATCTAGATCAGGTGTCACCAATGTGGTGCCCGTGGGCCCCCAAGTGCCACATGAGTAGTAACTCCCAAGTGATGGGACAATTGTGATTTCCCAGGAATGCTGAAGTACTCCAGTGATCATTTGAAAAATATGAACACTGACACATATGTCGCATATAGATTTGTCTGTTTTCTAATTATGAGAAATTATTAACATGATCAGTGTCTTCACATAAATGAATACCATTAATTGCTAACTACAACCAGATTACTGGTGGAAGGTCCATCAGTCAATCACTGATGGGCGCCCGTTTTGCTGATGAATCACAAAGGGGAAGCCCCCCCCCCCCAAAAAATTTTTTTTTAAAAAATGACAATATAGTAATGTGTTCTATGCAGCCCCACTAGTCTAAATATGGTATTCTAGTTAATATTGTGTTAATTGAATATGTGATAAGCAGCAAAATCTAGCATTTTTTTATCAATATCAGAAGGTGGCCATTTTGCCACTTGCTGTCGAGTGAAAATGACATTATAGTTGCTGAGGTCTCAGATAACAACTAATCACAGCTCAGCTTTAGAAAATAGATGAGCTGTGATTGGTCGATGCTTGAGCCCTGCGCAACTGTGATGCCATCTTCAGTCGACAGCAAGTAGCAAAATGGCTGCCCCCAGATGAATAAAAACGTCTGGATTTTGCTGTATAACTTATATTCCACAAATGTATTATTAATCAGAATGTCATGTTTAGACTAGTGAAGTCACATATAACATATTATTGTCAAGAAATGTTTGAGTTTGACTTCCACTTAAAAAAAAAAAAAAAAGACAGACTAAGCACTGACGGAACTGGGGTTTTGTCCGACAGTGTAATTGTCACTCACCGGGTAAAGTACAGACGGACCTCTCAGTACATCACTGCCGCCGGATGCACGTTTTGTTGAGAATTGGTGAATGACCGACTGACAGACAGTCCGTCAGTGTACTGACAGAAAGCCCACCTCTGTCTGTCGGTCCTAAAATAGCAGTGACAAAGTGATGATGGAAGTTTTGTTAAAATAAAATGACGGACTGACGATTACAGTTTGGTTCGGCCTGAAAAAAATGATGGCATGATGATGACGGTAGAGTGCCCAAGGCGATGACGAATGACGAATGACGGACCAAGCAAAATTTGTAAATTCCCCACCTCTGACTATATTTATAACATATAATATCTACAGCCCGACCATCATAGATTATTTTATTTTTTTTGCCGGATGTGCAGATTCTGACATTCGGCAGCACAAAATTCCGATTAATAATAAAAAAAAATTATAAAATAAAAAAATCAAACAAATAAATGAACATTTATCGTTTACATCAATAAAGATGTGAAGTAGAGGCAGAACAGTTGATTGTTTTACAATACTATATCCTTTAGTTTTTTTTAACTTTACAAAGGGGGTAAAGGTGCTAAAAAGTTTGAATTCACGCATATTATTATTTTTTTATTTGGGGAGGGAGGGTGAACAACATCAGATACAATATTTACACCAATAAATTAATAAATACAAATCAGCCTTTTTTTGGACTGATTTTTGACTACTTTAACTCTTTGACTGCCAAAAACGTTAAATAACGTTTAGTAAAATCCTACGGAGGAGAGCCAAAGACGTTAAAAGACGTTCACCAAGTTTTTTTTTTTTTTTTTTCAAGGAAAGCCTTGGCCAGCTGTGCTGAAAGTATCAAGCAGATCTAGTTAGTATAATGCCTATTTTTGGCCCCTAGATGGCAGTGATGACTCTCTTTGGACAAGATTGGGTAGGCGTCAGTAGAAGACGTGAGGCGGAGCTAGAGTGTTGAGGGGACAATGGCTGAGGAAGCCATAATGGCGACCGGTTGCAAGCAGCTCACGCTTGAGCATTTTTTTCAAAGACGAAAAGCATCGACCAATGCTAAAGAGCACATTGATGACGACGATGATGATGATGGTGACTCCGAGGTTGACGCCGAAGTTGGAAGCGTTGACGCGGCGGCTATGATCACGTCATAAAGTCTCACCGGCTAGCGATGCTAACGCCGGAAAACGCGGAGCACAACCGAGCACTTCTGCTCAGGCGGACGTTCAATCGGACGACGAAGAGTGCCCCGAGTCCAATGCATATTCATCGGAGGAGTGGGTACAGTCTGATCACGGAGAAGACACTGGTTCTGGACTACGATGCCACCATGAATGGAGTGGATAAGATGGATCAGAACATCTCTTACCACCCGGTATAGGAACAGAAGGACATGAGGAAGCCAGACGTAACACCACCGTAACGTCACCGTATCATGATCCTGAGAGTAGACTTGATGGCAACATGGCCAAACACACACTGCAGTATATACTTGCTATTCCCCGGAAAAAAAAGCCAGCAAGAAAGTGTATCGTCTGCACGCGAAGGAGCCATCGCAGTGAAACTAATCTGTTGTGCAAATCCTGCTGCGTCCCCTTGCACACAGGGGAGTGTTACAAAAAGAAAAACTGTATTTGAAACATCCACACAATTGTAAATAGTACCACGGTTGCACACATTTAGTAAATAATTTGCCAAATTGTTTTGTCAAATTGTTACACTGTTGAATGTAAATAAACGTATTTTGCTATCAAAAAACACTTTTTCATTGTTGGTGGTAGTGTTTTACAGAAGTAAAGCACTGTTTAGGTGTTTGTGGCATCATTCATGGAAAAGAAAATGTGTCAAATTCACTAGAGTGCATGAAATAATATTGTTTCACAAAAAGCTTGATTTCTCCATATTTTCTTTCAAAACAGAGCATTTGGGTGAAACTAACCATTTTCTATTGTTGATTACTGAAAAACGGAATAAGGTAGAAACAAACTTTTTTTTCTGATGAAAGATGAGAGTCCAATCTTTCATTTGGTAGTATGTGTATTTCCATAGTCCAAACACAAAATTTTCTGTGGACCTTGAAAGATCAGTCAAAATGCTTAAATCGGCTGGCACCCACGGCATCCCTTTTCTGAAAACGTCTGGCAGTCAAAGAGTTCAACTAGGTCAGGCTATAATAATACCCTTATAAAAAATCATTTGAACACATTTCTTATTTCAGAAGTGTGCATCAAACTGGTAGCCTTCGCATGAATCAGTTCCCAAACAGTATTTCTCGATTTCAAAAAAATTGGTTACCCCTGATCTAGATTTAAAGCAAAATGCAGTTTATCATCGGTCTGTGTTCCACTCAAGTTAGTGTGACATGTGAGGCTCACCACACTTTATGGGGTTAATTGAGCAAAAACTAAATAAGACATAAAGAGGCAGGTGGATGTGGATTTTTCTGATTGGTGATCAGAAAAGCAGGTTCCCCTCAAGCTTGCACGTATGCACACAGACACACATGCATGCACACAGATCAACCAAGACAGGCCAGGGATGAGCACACCCCATCTGATCTGTGGCCCGTTCATTCATTAGACCCATGCTCCCCTTATTGATTTCAGCTTAAGTAATGAGAAAGCTTATCCAAAAATCTTTAGCATTTGGGCTCCAACTTAAGGGAATCGATGGGGCCATTTCCCATTTTGAGCGGCACATACGCAGGGATTTTTATGTACGGTGAACGGGACAAATCCCGAAGCTGATAAATCAATGGGCCTTTTTGTCGATGGACAGACACATTTGCACACTCGTAGTCATGTGTGCGCAGATGCGCGTGACTGATAAACAGTATTTTTGAAGCAATTAAAGTGAGCTGTAAACATATGAAGGCCAATCAATTGGTCAGAGGGGTCTATTATCATGGCTTTAACACTGATTTAGAAGGGGCTTTAAGGAGCTAGTGGCTTTGAAAGAGGCCCGGTCACTTATGCAGATCAGCAGTGGAGGAGACCAGCTAAGCTGGTTAAACATCAGTATAGAACAACAGCTTTTACAACCTCAATTAAAGCAAAAAAAAAATATGATTTTAGGATTTTTTCTAAACATTACATTTTGCGCACACACATAAAATATATATATATTTTACAGGCATGGCCTACAAGTCATAAATCAGAGAGGAGCAGACTAGTATCTCCCAGACAATTATTAGTCCAAATGTATTTATCTTAGTCTACATCATGAAACAACTGAAATCTTACAACCTTTTGGTCTTGAAGCATTACAGACCTGCTGCTGTTTCTAATAAATTATATTATAGACTAGTATTCACTCACTCACTTTCCAATGCTTATCCTGTTTTACGGAAGAGTGGAACTGGCAATGTAGAGTAAATATTTGTGACTGGCGAATACATTTAAACGTATCTACATGTACTCTTAAATGTACTTGCAAATACATTAGAATGTACTTGAAAATACTTTTAGGCGTATTTGCAAATACATTTCAACAACAAAAAAAAGTATGTTTTTCCGCATTTGGCCTACATTATACCAATATATTCGGAAATTAGGTAAGTAGATATTGCTTATTGGTAATTTTTATGATTTATTACTATGTCTGCAGTGCATGATTTCCGTTCAATGGTTTTTCCCATAATACCACGGGGTACGCAAATTAGCAAGTCAATACACCCATGGCTTTATGGGGGAAAAGTGTTTTTTTTTGCATTTAGCCTATAAGTACGTTCAAGATACTAGCAAATATGTTTAAAGTACGTATTTGCAAATACGTTCAAACTTATTTGCCAGTCAACAAAGTTTACTCCACGACGGCAATTCCACGCTTCCGTACTGTTTAAGGATTAAGCTTGAGTCTATCAATTTGACTTATGTGCAGGTTGCCAGTCAATCGCAGGGCTGGTTTGAATATTTCTAAGATACATTTGTAGCATGTTCATCATTTTCACCTCTCAGATATGCCTCAAATTTTAAACCCACTTTTGTATTTGAATTCTTAAAAATTGCATCAGACGTTCCCTCCATAATTCATATTTTTTAAGCAGTGTGTATCTAGGTGAAATGAGGTGAGGAGGGGGGAAGACATGTCTCCTGGACATTTCTATTTTAGCTGGGAAGACAGGCTTGTTAGTGGGGATAAAAACGAATATACATCTGTGCTGTCTGCTTCCACTTTGCTAAAGGTGAGCCATGTGCACTTGCAAAGCTAACCTACAGACAGCATTTCCCTGAGGTAATTGGTTCTACATTGATATTCATTTGATTCTGCTTTCAGCATCTATGAGAGGCCTCTCGACATTGACGCTCTGAGCAAAGCTCCGCCACAACATGTTAACCGGCTAACTGTGATTCAAACATATTCAGATTGGACCCATTTCTTGCTAGAAAACAGTCAAACCCATGGCTAGAAGAGACCCGTAACCATTTTCCGGCATTACTTTTGTCTCAGGTTTCTCCCATTTTGGATCGTTTGATGTGCCCTGTTCTTTCACCCCAATGTTTCCGTCTGGTTAGTTCGGTGAATGTGCGTGTGTGTGTTACTGAGGCATGACATTTCAATTGTGCATCCAATCAAATTGGCAGTGAGTCAGTAAGAAGTAGAGGGGAGTGATGAAAGGTGGTGCAGGGGTGTTGGGAGGGTTGCCAACCAACCGTTACTATGGTGAATTCCATGCTGTCAGACACCAAGGTCACAACTGCTAAACCGACATTTTATAAAACTTCTGAACAGCATATTCTGTACAAGCAGGGTCACCAACATGGTGCCCGTGGGCACCAGATAGCATCTGAGGACCACATGAGACCCTGCATGCCAGTTTTGAAAATAGTTCACCAGTGATGGGGCATCTTCTAAGAATGTTGTACTCATGATCACTTAAACAATGGTCAATATTTAAAGTGCTGCATATTGGTATTTATCTGGGAATTTTTTTTTAACATGATCAGTGTCTTTACATACATCAATATCATTAATAATAACCAGAGCTGTCACTAACAAATCTTTTTAGAATTGATTATCCTTTCAATTATTCCACTGTATACTCGAGTAATCGCTCTGCTCCCGTTTCCAGGCAGTAAATTTGGTGGTCGACTTAGTCGAGTTAGCCTATTCTTTTTCATACTCCTACTACTCCTAACAGTAATAATAATAATAAGAAGAAGAAGAAGATGAAAGCAAAGGAGGAGAAGAAGGAGAAGAAGAATCAAATGTTGTAATGTCTATGTGTGGAATATGTGTGTGTGTTTTTCCAGGTTCCAACTATGCTCCCCTTTGGGTACATGGCTCGAGCCTTGTCTTTTTTTCCTCTCCCTGTCCCTCATGTCTTCCCTTCTTATCCAAGATCTCTGGGTGCTGCAAAGTGAGTATTGACAGGCCTTTCTGTCCCGTCTCCATCCGTTCGTCATTGTTGTTCATGTTTTTTGAACGGGGTGAGCCTGTTAAGTCAGTTTTGTTGCTCTGTACTTGCACCTGACAATAAAGATCCAATCACTCATTCAACTAATTTCGAGGATGGGCCCATAAAAATGTATGGGTGTGTGCTATGGTATTTATTTGAAAGATAACAGACGGTGACTTTAATGACAAATCAAAGTCACAAGTCATGCATAAGAACGGTTCATTCCACGATCCACTGTTACCATAGGAAAAACCCCAAAACAAAAAAAAAGACTGCACAGGTCATTTTTTTAACAACATGATTTGACCTCTGTCACATAAAACCGCATCCATAATAGTAGCTCATATTTTGGTGTTGTAAAAAACGTTTTGAAGACCTTAGAGGGCGATTTTTTCCCTAAAATAACATTTGAATTTTGAGGTGTTCCAAATTGCTTGTTGATTGTGTCACACCATTACAGATTTACTTCCTTTCTATGTGCAAACGCATTTTCTTTATTTGGCCTACCTCGCCCTTGTTTATATTTAAAACTGACTAGTTGTGCTATTATGAGTTGTGTCATGCTCAACCCATTAATATGTGTGCTGACAGTTGGTCTCGAACACAATCTGTTTTTAGTCGTAATAATTCAACACACAGCCATTGTGCCAGTGTGGGGGCTCGGAGGGCTGGTGTGATAAAATATTGAGGGGCGAGCAAGGCAGCTGCAGATGCTGGCTGTCATGTGTGAGCGGATGAATGTTATGACAAGCATGTTTAAACATTCATGCAGGGAGGAGAGTTTAGGAGGGCTTTTCATTAACACCGATGCGTCTTCATCTCCCCAGTGCAGACTCTGCTGGTGGAAGACATGACAACAGAAGGGAGAAGTTAACATGATGAGAGGATTCTGTTCCAGACAATAGCGTTGTTGTACTCAGGTCAGTGTTTGTCTGGAAATTGGTCTTGGACTCAGTCTGCAAACAGAATCAATACTCAGCACTAGTCAAGACCAAAACTACGGCGACTGCAGTGATTTACCTGTTTATATTATCAAATACATTTTGTTTGTTTGTTGAACATTTAAACAAGTAACACAAACATTTTCATAGAATGTGGAAAACAAGGTTTAAAAGAAGAGAAATTGTAAATGGCCATCATCTCAATGAAAGAAACGCATAAACCTGCTCAAATATAGCGCTGCCAACAGCATATGTACATGCAGTACATAGGCAAACAACCTAACACATTTATAAATCATTTTATTGTGGTGACGTAAAAGGGATAGACATGCACAAAGAACTATATTTTTAAAACAGGCGTGGGAGTATGCAGTAGTTTCATGATTGCTATACAAACAATCAGTGTTTGATCACGTCGGGGTCACCAATTGTGGAGATGACGAGACAAGGAGACAAAGGCAGGTCATGTTTCTCTACTCCACACAAAAATGAAATACTTATACTCACACATATAATTTTCATTATACTTAAACTATTACATCTAAAAAATTACAACATTTCTGCAATTTTACCGACTCATGCCTGATTTAAGTAATTTTTTTGTACTTTGCTTTTGAACATGTTTTTAAGCACAGCAAGTGATTGACATCTTTTTTAGGTCAGTTGCAAAATTTGTTCCACAAATGAACACCTCTTACAGAAACACACATTTGCGTTAAGCTTGATTTATGCTTGACGCATCCGCGAGGTCCGCACGGCTTGGGAGACGTACGTGAATCGGCAAAGTTGTTTTGAGTAATAGTTGTAACTTTATATTTGACTTTAATTTAATCCCACTTGAAACATGAAGTATAAAGATGACATTTGTGGTGGTGATATTAGTAATTTAGCCACGCAGACGGCTCATTTATTACGCGCGGCAATGACGTGACGTCATCGTTAGGGAGAAAAAAAAGGAGAGGTCTCCGTGAGATGAGGCACTTGAACAGGCTTGCCTCACAAAATATTATTTCTACCTCCTCCTACATCACTCCTCTGTAGATATGAGATGGAAAAAATATAAGCCCCGACGACGGACTTATAAAAGTCCGTGGCCCTTACAGGCTGGATCATACGTATTTACTTCCGCAAACACATCGTTGTGAGTGACGTTGTAACTACTTCTGCTACGTCCACACTGCAGACAGACTGAGGTCGCAATTAATAGGTAATGTGAACGCTTACTCAAAAAAATCGGATTTCACCCAAAAAGTCGGAATTGAGCATTAAGACCTGCAGTGTGAACGTAGCCTAAGAAATGTTTAAGTAGTTTTGAGACACGACACATATCATATATATACACAATAAAACTAGTTTAGGGCCTAGAAAAGACACTTGGGGAACTTCATGAATAATCTTCAATTGTTTTGATTTGTATGTCGTTGAACTGCAAATACTGATACACGTTATCCGAATAATTTTTCATCCATTTATATGCTAAACCTCTTATGCCATATTTGTCAAATATACTATAGATTCTTTTTTGTTTAGATCTATAAAAAAAAAAAAAAAATACATATAATTTTCCATGACTCAACAAAATATTTTGTAATTGGCTTTATGAAAGCTATTTAGCTGATTTTCAGCTACTGAGAAAACAGAATACTGTTAATGAATTCCCACCTTTATCTCAAATATTGTAGCCTTAACCTGGTCTTAGTTTTAAAATGCCTTGGTTATGTTCTTAATTGGATCTCAGTATTGGCTTTGAACTGGTTCAAACTGATTCCTGACTACAACTCTATGGTAAATATAAAAGACGTAAAAACTAAAGCATGCATGATGTACACCACCTGTCAGTTACTTTAGTCATCAGTGCCACTTATTTTGCTTGTTTAAACTTGTCTGTACATTGGTGAAGCACTGACCAACCAGTAGGAATGTGGTATCATGGTGAACAATGCCCATAAATTCTGCTAAACTCCAATACTTTTGAGGCATGTCCTTTGGAATTAAAAGAACCAGGCATGCACAGCACTCTGGCACAGCAACATCATCATTTCAGAATTGTGGCATGTTATTATGGAGATGCCATACGCATTTCAGCTCATCATATAGAGTGCAAAATCAATAGCTCGCTGATCATCTCATGAAGTCAAATCAAGGCAAAGGAGGAGAAAGGGAGCATCACGTATGCTTGCCGTAAGTGGCTTTGACTTGCAAAAGTGTGTTTGCATAACATGAGCATTAGTTAATGTCATAAATGGCTTAAAACGCTGCAAGGTGCATTAAAAAATATGCACGGTCATCTGTTTTACCTACACCTTGATGCAAACATTTTGAATTAATCTAGTTTTCACTGGTGGAGCAATTCCATTTTGATATTCAAATTTGGTGCCTTATGCGTGTGCGTGTGCCAGTTCATGTCTGCGCAAGACTGATCAAATCAGCCTTAACTCGGTTAATAAGACAAGGACACAGAGGAGATGACTCAGCTGATGTGAGCATGAGCTGATATTAGCCTCCTGCACCCATTTAAGGCCTGCATCGAGTATTAAAGTCTCCTCACTATACAATGCAAGCTTTGGCCACTAGATCTCACCACTGATAAGTTTTGATAACTGATGTGACCTAATCAGAATTAGCTTGGCTAAGTATGTAATTGACTATGTATCTAAAAAGTAGTGCTGTCCATTAAAATTTGCAAGCGTAATTAATCACATGATTTCAGTAATTAACTCAATGCAATCAGACATAGACACTAAGCAGAGTTAGACTCTGATGTTGAGCATACAAAGTTTAGCAAATGCTAATGCTCATACTTTTGTTAACATAAAAGTGGAAAAGAATGTTATCCAAATATAAATATGTCGGTATATTTTAGTTAATTTCAGAGTAATTCATAAAATTACATACTGTACTATAAAAAGGAGTGTGAAACATTTGTGTTGAGGTCATTTCTCTGCTGCGAGATGGCATTAGTGTTTCATGCTGGACATTGGTGACAGCAACAGGGCTTTTGTCTTTTCATATTAAGAGCTGGTTGATTTTGAACATGAAGCAAGTAGTGAACTTTTAAAAAAAAATTCTATCTTGGACTGTAGGATACCTTTATCTCCAAACTTGTTTGCTAGGTGACCTAACAACAACTGACTTACCACGTAAATATTTTCAATCTACACTTGTAGCCCTTACTATCGCTAAAAAAACAATTCTTGTTAACTGGAAAAAATAAACAAACTCTGAATATCGACCAATGGTCTAACCTCCTCATAAATTTCCTTTTAATGGAAAAAATATCCGCCTCGAATAAAAAACAAATATCAAAATTTATAGAAACATGGTCTACGCATATAGAATATTTTAATCTAAATCTGGTTACTTAATTCTGCCTGTTAGCAAGAGCCACCACATCGCGATAACCTATGTTGCTGTTTCTGTATTTGGCTATTTGTAACTAACTGTTGTGTTTTTATAGTCAGGAACCCAGTTACTGCCAGCAGGATCGAGCAGACTACATCAAATGACACCTTACAGTCACCAACTCCTCAAGATTCACTTCCAATGGGCACTAAGGGTTAATATTCGGAATCACTGCATGCCAGTGGGTTAACTCTATAGGTGCTGTCCCCCCTGGCTGAGCGTGGGCGGCTCTGCCCCTCTGTTGGCTGCTGGTTGGCGACTGCGTCTTGGCCGTTCCCTGGGTCTCTTGGGGGGTGCTGCCTGGCGGCGCCACCCCAGCACTCCGTGGTTCCCTCTCCCCTCCCCCTTCCTCCCCCTTGCCGCCTCTCCCTCCTTGCCTCTCACCGCCCGTCCTCCGCCTCCCTGTCCCTTCTCCCTCGTCACCCTTCCTCCCCCTACCCTGGGCCAGGGGCTCCATCCGTGGCCCAGGTCTCGGGGCTCCGGGGGTCGAGCAGGCGGGTGGGGGTGTTGTGCCTGCCCCGCTCCGGTGAGCCTCCTAACACCTCGAGCGGGGGGCGAGCTCTATCGCCCTGCCGGGCTGTTCCCATATGCCCGCCGGGGTGCCGGTAGGGGGTTTGGGTGGGGTGGTTGGTGGTGTGGTGGGTCGGGTGCGCCTGGTCATCGGTTGGGGCAGACCGCAGTATTATGGGCCGGTGGGGTGCCTGGCGGGCCTGCTATGCCCCGTTCTGCTGCGTTGGGCTTGGGGAGCGGGCCGTGTTGGGGTGGGGGGCGCTCCTGGCTCCTGGGTTTGCTCTCCGGCCGGTGGCCTCTGCGGGGCCCAGGGCTTGTGCCTTGGCGCTGCCGTAGCCTGGGGGGCCCTGGGGGGTTGTGCTTGCTCTGTCCTGTGTATGCGCTCCCCTCTCTGGTGGAGGTTTTCATGTATGCCAGATCCACGACACCAGCATCTATTGAAATTCAAACACAATCTGCTTCTTCCTCTGGTCGTTGAATCGGTGGAGGCTGATGTCTGTGGATCTCACTCTGCTTCATCTATCCTTCCTTCCTTTCCTCAGTCTTTCCTTTGGTCTCCCTATTTTTTGGGAATTTAGAGGTTTCTGGGATTGGTGAAAGATTCTGGTTGGTAACCCGGTGGGTAGTAGTTGATGTCTGGTCGGTGCTGGATTTCTCTTTCCTTTATTTTCTTTGATCCTTCCTCGGGTCTCCTGATAACCTCACGACTAGCTGGATTTTGAAGTATTCGGTTTAGGTGAACGGTTTGGGATTTTTAATAGGTTTTGGGTGAATTAATGAGTACACACTCACACATGCACCCACACACACCCGCACATGCACATACTCACGTACATACAAAAAAAAGAAAAAGAGAAAAAAAAGAGAGAGAGCAATGATGATGACATGTCAAATCGGTAAGATTACCGAATGAACAATACTGAGCTTTCTCTAAAAAAGAAAAAAACAATTAAACAACTTGACCACAGTTCCCACATATGCATTATTATTGTATATATAATAATAATATATTACTGCTAAATTGTATGCTTTTATTTTTGTAAAGTTTTATACGGATGCACATTGTCATTAGGCAAGCTGCTTTTGAAATGAGCCAGACATATAGTTATATAACATCAAAGGCCAGGTTGAATTCACAACAAATTAGACTGCTGTGTCTGCACATTCTTCAGTATGTACCACCTCAAGCCCAGTTAGAGTTGGGATATGCATCCCACAACACTGCACAACATGCTGTACATACAGTAATAATGGCAAATTGTATCATTTTCTGACATTGAGACAAAGCTGTTACACTTTCAAACAAGTAGAACAAGTGTAGCTTACAAAATACCCTCTTGTTGTTTTTCCAAAGTATAAGTTTCTATTCTGAGTCACAAAAGAAACTATCTTTCAGCAGTTAGTCAACCCTAAATTCACTCTTGAGGCTTCTTTATTGTGTTGCTTCAAATGCTCCTAAACCAAAGATGGTACTCAGAATAAAACAATCGGCGTGGGGGTAAAAGAAAGACGACTGTATTCAAGCCAGTCTATTCCTATCTGCTGTCCTCTAAAGACAGCAGGTGTGGCTGTTGGGTTATTAGCGGCTGGCAACACATTCACTGCCCAAAGGTGAAAGCCCAAAACACAGCAAAATACTGAGGGATTTAATGAGTCATAAAAGCTTATCAAAAGGGGCTTCGATGTATGGTTTCTGTCATTTTGGATTACCTGATTTGAATACTTATTAAGGCAACTATAGGATGGGTTTGATGTCAAGCAGGCTACACGTAAGTGGTTCAGTCAAGCCAAGTAAAATAACCTTAAGAAGTACGAATGCAGTCGTCAATATGAGTTCAAATTTCAACCTTCTTTTCTTAATTTGCTATTTCCCTTGATTTGACGTTAGACTGCTGAAGAAATAGGAACACGGTGTATATTTCAAACTCTTTAGGTGCAATCTGCACTAATCTTACCCTATGGACAAATATAAATGTGTGTATCTTCTCCGTGACCAAAACAGTATTTTCGTGTTCCCTAGGTGCAGATAAAAGCAATACCTGAGTTATCCATTTAGGTTATTTCAATATGAAAATAAATATAACAGTGTGCTTCCTGCCTCTGTGGAATCTGTACTCATAGAAATCTTGGTATTTTCTTGGACAAGAAAATGTCTCTGGAGTATCACTCCAAACATTTGACAAGAAATTGTTTTTACCATTTCAGAAACATTTCTAAAGTCTGAACAATTGTATCCAAAAAGAACCTCGAGTTGATTATACATGCCTTTGTGTCATCTCGTTTAGATTACTGTAATGGTTTATTTTCTTGTCTAAACAAAAAAGAGTTGTCCCGTTTGCAACGGGTCCAAAATTCTGCAGCGAGATTACTGACTGGTGCCAATAGATGGGCTCATATTACTCCCATTCTTAAAGCTATTCATTGGCTCCCAGTTTCTTTTCAAATAATTTTTTTAATTATTGTACTGACTTTTAGAGCGTTGCATGGTCAAGCACCCTGTCTCTACGTTTGCTCGATTCTGTTGATGCTTCTAAGAGCCAATTTAAAGACATATTTGTTTTGCCAAGCTTTCTGATTTCTGCTGATTATGGGCTGCCTTTTTTACCTTTATTTTGTATTTGATTTTTTTTTTTTTATCTGTGTGATCAATTTTACCTGTGAAGCACTTATAAAGCGATACAAATAAAATATACTTACTTACTATGAGAATTCATATTAGTAAAGTTTCTAGGTCAACTCTTCAGTAGTCACCAATACCGATACCAAGAACCTTTACCACTAGTAATTTCGATGCATAAAATTAGTTTAAATAAAAAAATAACACTGGTTTGCATTAAAAGAAAATCAGGACAAATACAGTCAACGACATAATATTTACTAGGGCACTTTCAGATATATATATGGTTTATTTTTATTTATTTTTTGACAGTTTTTAAGTATAACATAATGATATTATATCACATGATTGTTATTTCGTCAAAACAAAGCTGAAAAACAGGTCAGACACCTAATATACATAACATATTATGTACAAATGTTATTGTAAGTAGTAATTTTCCAGTGGCAGAATGCTGCATGGGTGGTTTACAAGAAGTGTCTACAATATAACTAACTCCTTAATTATGTAACTTAAGCAATTTATTTGCGCAATTTTTTTGCACAAGCTAAGTTTTCATTACAACTGATTTAAAATCAGTACATTATAGTAGTCATTAATTTTATTAGTGATCAAAGTAAGTTACTTGCAGATGACACAACTATTTAGTTTCTGGTGAGAAAATGCAGTTTATTGTGGATACAATTACCTCCGAATTTAAGAAAGTAAAAACATGGGTTGATTAAAACAAGCTATCAATAAATTTAAACAAGACGAAATTAGTTGTGGTTGGTAATGTTAAAATAGGGAGCTGCGCAAGATTGCAAAATTGAAGCTGTAGATATAAAAAGAGTAAATGAGATTAAATTCCTGGGGGTAATTGTTGATAATAAAATCTGATGGAAACCACACAAATATATTGGACCCAAACTTTCTAAAAGCATCTCCAATCTGACAAAAGTCAAACATTTTCTCAACCAGAAATCATTACACATTCTGTACTTCTCTCTAGTATTACCATATTTAAATTATTGTTCAGAAGTCTGGGGAAACACTTACAAGACATCATTACAACCTCTGTTTCTGTTGCAAAAAAAAAGAGCTATAAGAGCAGTCCATAATGTAGGATATCTCCATCACACCAATAAACTGTTTTTACAATCTAAAACTGTAAAATTCTTTGATCTTGTGGAATTCAATAATTTACAATTGGTGTATAAGGCTGGACATAATTTACTACCGGGCGGTGAAAATACGTTTTCAGAGAGATAGGGAGGTTATGGTTTGAGGGGAATTCATAACTTAAAGACAAAGTATTTAAGAACAACATTGAAGAGTTTCTGTACATCTGTATGTGGAGTGAAAATTTGGAACAGGCTGATTACTGATTAACAACAACGTCCAAACATAGACCAAATCAAAAGGAAATATAAAATCAACTTTTTTAGGGAAGAAGTGCTTTTCAATGAAAAGTAACATTAGTTGATGTTATTATTATTATTGTATTATTATTAGTATTGTTGCTATTGATAAGGAAAAAATATATATGCATATGTAAAAGTATGACAATATATGCATAAGGCCCACTGTTCAATGTGTTCACTATTAATAATTACTATAATAACCTTTGTTATTAATAATCAAGATATATTAGCTGTATACTAGCAGGTTATTTTTGTATACTATACATACCTACTGTTTATTGTCTAACGGATGTTAAAAGGGGTAGGACCTGATAAGTTTATACTTCTTCCTACTCCTTTTCAAACATGTGTAAATGTGTAGCTGTGAAACACTGTGAAACTTTCTTATGTTGTTTTTGTTGCTTCAATGTTGTGTTTGTTGTTTTATATGTTTTGTATATTTTGTCTTTACACATGTACTTTTATAACCAGTCTGTTTTTTTCTTTAAATACATGTTCGAAATAAAATGTAATGCTTGTTGGGTTTATTACTTACTTAAAATTGATTAAAAAAAATCATAGTCGTCTAGAATGACTGGAAGAAAAAAAGGTTTAATGTTTTGCCCATATAAAGGAGCAATACATTCAATTATTGTAAAAGATCTCAGCTGCCTGTGGGTGCAGGTTGGAGCAAATTGGGTGATTTAAGGCCCCACACAACCAGGCTACTTCCTGCTCTCGCTGCCTTTCATCGGCTTAACAAAGACAGTCTTGTCCAATGTCCCCCCTCCCTCCTCACTATTCATTACAGACGCACAAGAAGCTGTGGTCAGGTTCAAAGACAATTTACATTCTCTCCCCTTCAGCCACCCAGTCATTTACCAGTCGTTTTCTCTCCCCTTGGCTTTCGCTCGTATTCATTTTCTACCCAACTTTGTCCCTCTCCGAGACTTCTCTAAACACTGTCTCTTCCACATGGCCCGCATAATGAGTGGCGAAGCTAAACGAGAGGAAACATGGCTCACTATTAGGAGGCGAGCGCGGACTGAAGGTTTTAAATAAACAGAGGACTTCCAAAGACCTAAACTAATGGAACAGGCAGACACGCGCTGAAAAAATACACACTCTGTTTAATCTACCATAAAACTTGTAAAAATATACACGTCCATGTGGATTCAACAGCAAAGACTGGCAGCAGGGCAGACATGTGCTTATATCGTCCATTCATTATTTGTTAAGTACGGAAGCGTGGAACTGCCAATGTGGAATAAAACATTTAGATTGATGGGTACGTATTTGCAAGTAGTGCTGTCACTATCAAATACTTTTATAATCGATTAATATATCAATTATTCAATCGATTAATCGACTACCTGTAATCGGATTCATTTTAATTTTGTAGTTAAGTGCATTACATTTTTTCCCTGATTGCTGTTTATTAACCTGTGATTGGTGTTTATTTCGTACTTCGTATTCGTATAGTGATCAATAAAAAGGGGGGTTGATGTTGTACTATGTTACTATGTATCTGGTAATTGTTTTCCAGATGTAGAAACAGATGTTTGCAAATGTCTTATTTTGATGACACAGAAGATAATCAGTCTTCTTTCATGAAGGACTACATAAATCAGTGAACAAATACTGTTGATATGCTGAAATCAGAGGATTTGGACAATTTTAAATAAAAAAATGGCTCCAAATGATTACTTGATTATTAAGATAGTTGTTGATTAATTTGATAATCAATTACTTGTCGATTAATCGATAAATTTTGACAGCTCTATTTGCAAGTACTTTTAAACGTATTTAAATATGCTCAAATGTATTCGCAAATACGTTCAAACATACTTGTAAATAGGTTCAAACGTGTACTTGCAGGCAAAATGCTACAAACGTAGCATATTTTTCCATAATGACATGGGGTATTGCGCAAGTGGAAAAAAAACTAACTTTTTTTGTTATTAAACATTTGGCCCACATTATGGGAAAATATGCTATATTTGTAGCATTTAGCCTACAAGTACGTTCAAACATATTTGTGAGTATGCTTGAAAATATTTGCCAGTATGTTCAAACCTCTTTAAATAACATAAGGGATGCTTGCCACATTAAAATATGTTTGAACATACTTGCAAATGCGTTAGAACGTACTCGCGAGTATGTTCAAACATATTTGTGAGTATGTTTCAATGTAGATGAGAGTATGTTCGAATGTATTTGAATAACATATCACAGATGCTCGCCACATTTAAATACGTTCAAACATAAATACTGTACTTGCCAGATTACGCCACATCGGCAGTTGCATGCTTCCGTACTTAAGCCTGTTAAGATGCATTCGAGAACAACAATAAAGACGCAAAAAAAATAATGTCTATGTCGATGAACACTAATTAGGAAAATGTGTTTTCTTAAGTGTCTGATATGCTCTCAGGAACAGCCACATAAAACCACTCCATGAGGTTAATTGGCTTATCTAGGCTCATTAGCATAACTAATTAGGATCCTTGTTAAAAGATAAGTATTGTTTATTCAATTTGTGCCGAGCTCCTTCATCACTTGCGTGCGCTAAGTAGGCATGAAGTGGGACCTGTGGGTGTCTGTGCGTTGGCTTCATAGTTGATCTATTCAACATACGCAGATGCTCGCCATCAGGTGCCAGATGCCCCGCTGGGCCCGCCAAAGCCAACGCACACGCACGCATGCGAGCATTTGGCTCTCGCTGCCGAAGCTCTCAAATCCCCCATCATCATCATCATTAGCCGTCTGTTTAGCATAATTAGCGCTGTCAGACAGATGAGCAGCGACGCCACAGTCACAGCATCGTGCGTTCAAGGGGTTAGCGCCAGGTTTCTTGCATGTTTCCACTGATTGCAGCCTGACACAGCAAAAACTAATGATGCATTCTGATGTGCAAAAAACATCCGTGGGGTGATTTATTTTAGTTTTTTTTTTAAGACAACTTGCTGTCTTTTGTTTCTGATGCTTAACATACCCTTCAAGGCAACAGTGTGGTGTGTGTGTGGGGGGGGGAAGCAAATCCACAACATTGCTCCAGTGTTGAGCTCACAAACAAACTTCAGCACTCCCAAATAAGCAGAGAGGCAAAATGAAAGCAAGGGAAGGAGAAGGAGAGCGAGCGTTACATTTACTGAAATTAAACATTTTCTCATCAGCCTGAGGGTGCAGCAGGCCCGCTAATGTATTATTCATTCCCACTTCACAAAGGAACATTAATCAATTATGAAGATATGAGGATCTTAAAGTATAGAGGAGAGATGAAGAGCGGCCCGTTCTTATTAATATGCGGCCGCAATCGAGCGCCCCTGCTTCCCTCCCCCCGCTACCGTGCTTCTCAAATCAATATTTTGCAGATTAATTTGAAGCGGTTGTGGCGAGATGGTGGATGGAAGGGGAAGGGGGGTTCTGAGGTCTGAATTAAGGTGAAGTGTTTTGCAGTTTTTTTGTTTTGCAGTTTTTTTCACTACTCAAGGGTGTATGCTAGCAATGTAAATATGTTGGTGTTTTTTGCAATGCACACAAAATTACATTATGAGTAAGCCAACATAAGGCAGGTTGGAGATTTTTGGAATAATCAAAAAAAAAAAAATCAATTATTCAATATCAAAATTATTTTCCTATTCATATCCAATATCAATTCATAAAGCCATAAATCAATTATTTGAATTATTTTCCCCATAGCAATAACATTTACAAAAGAACTGACTTATTGCACTCCGAATTGTTTTAATTTATATTTATACTTATTGAATTACAACTATGAATTTTCATCTCCTCCTTGCTGATGTCATGTTTGTATAAGTGACTATAACACATGTTCCATAAACAAAAATAAACTAAAATAGACTAATGGCAATTTCTGGAGAAATTGTGTGGGAATGCTAAAAGCTGAATGCTAAGTATAATTATATGTATAGAAATACAAAAAAAGATCATTAAAAGTATGTATTGAAATAGAAAAAGATCATTAAAAAAATCCCATTAATTTCATGCAATTTTTAGGAAAAATTCTATATTGGGATATATAGTTCTTTGTTTAAAATTATCTGTCATTGTTTTTTGGGAAATGTTATGTATCAAATGTACTAGCAGTTTTCAGTGTCGGTATCGGTGACGATATAAGTAAAAAGATAACAGCAGAGAGGAGATGCAGCACGGATGCAAATTTAAACTACTTTAATCAATTTGTAATTGGAAAAGCATGTTAGTCTTTAATTAGTTAAAATGATTTTCCCTGGGTTTGTGATGGAGTTACTCATTTTCACCCTAGAAGTCGATTAAAATGAAGGAACGCTGAGGAGAATTAATGTTCTTATTCGCGCAGCCTTATTTACACATTGTCATCTATTTTGGCGAAAGGCTCTGGATCTATTTACTGTATAAATATGTTCACCTCTACACTCTAAATAGCAGCTTTCTCAGCCCACTTTTTAACATTTGGCACGTCTGTCCTCCTCATCCACTTGTTCTTCTCTTGTCTGCTTTCATAAATTCATTTTAGGTCAACACACTTTTCTTGTTTAATCTCTCTTATGATTACAGACAGAAAATGGATTATGGAGTGGTAATTTGCAACTAATATAAAACATCAAAACACCAATTGCAGGGGTAAGAAAAAAATAGGGATGTTCGGTACCACTTTTTTTCAGACCGATACCAGTACGAGTAGTCACTGATACCGACACAATTATTAATTTTGATACATAAAATTTCCACAAAAAAGAACTATACAGTATATCCCAAGATAGCATTTTTTCCTTAAGCCCAAATCCCACGAGGGGGGCAAACGTATGCGAGTGTTATTGATTATTACATTGATTAATCGAATAATTGGGTATAATTTTATTTTCCATTAAATTGTATTACAAAACAAATTCCCATTCCCATTAATGCTAATCAACCAATTGCTTATTTTAATTGGTATTGTTTAGTGATGAAAACAACAACTAAACAAAAATGTAGCAATATCACGCGAGAGGGATTGATGTTAGTTATACTTACCAACCTTTTTTAAACTAATTCAGGTCATTGTTTTCCCCCAAAAAAAGTTTTTGAAACTCCTCTTTTGATTAAAAACAAAAGAAAATCAGTCTGCTAATAATTACTGTTGAGAGGCTGATATCATTTGGACATTTTTAAGCTAACAGTGGAAGATTACGCAATTAAGACAGTTGTCAATTAATTTGATAGTTGATTACGTGTTGATTAATTGATTTTTAAAATAGTCGATTCATTTGATAATCGATTAGTAATTGATTAATTGATTAATTTTGACAATTCTAGTTGCAAATGTTTGTTTCTTATTGTTCGTCAGGGTTCATTGATGGTCGCAACGTTCGCTAAATGTTTGCCAGGCGTTTGCCTCGTTTTTTAATTTGTTTTCTTGTTGCAAGGATGTTAGGTTAATAAGCATCGAACGATACGACCTTGAGCGAACCCTAATGAACTCTGACGCAAATGCAAGATTCACTACCTACGCAAACGTTCAGCCCCTAAGTGGAAAACGGGCTTTAACTGCATGAAATACAGTAAATGGCAAAATTATATTCTTCTAATTTCTACTTCCTGATTATAAAACAGGCACAAGAGGGCGCCCGATACTTATATCAACCCCGTTGCGAGTACCGATACCTTGAACTAACTATTGACTCAATACCAATACCTGATACCTTAGGCGAATACATTTAAAGTTGCTCTATTCGGGCTGGGTATTGCCAACAACCTCATGATACAACATGTATCACGATACAGGAGTCACAATACGATACCTATCGCGATCCAGTACGTGTATCCCAATGCATGGCCTTCAAGTTGATACGTATCTTGATAATTTACATTACATTACACACATTTTTTTATGAAAACAATCATGTGTATATTTTTATTATGCTGGATGGCAAAAATGCTCTCTTCTTTTAACTTAAGCAGCGCGTCTGGTTTACCGCTCGTGTCGGGCCAGGTCGATCCCGCAACTATATATTCCCGTATTGATTTTTTTAGCACATTTCTACTTTCTACCCACCTGAGCATGACTGTTGACAACCTCCTGTTGCAGCAGCAAAATGCTTGCTTGGAGTTTAGTGATGCTGAATTCTTTCTTCGCGTCGTCTTCAACCATGTGACTTGCGATCTAAAATAAGAAAATCCAGAAGCACAAAAAGAATATTTAATTTTAATAAATAAACACTGTAGGGCTCTGAGATCTGCAGACTTGGGTCAATTAGTGGAACCCAGAATTCAAAGTAAACACGGTGAAGCAGCATTTAGATGTTATGCTGCACACAAAATAAATAAATAAGCTGCCAACAGACAGAAAACAATAAACATTTTAAAATTGAACAGCTTCTCATTCATGATGCATATTGCCTATTTGCTACAGATGTTAAAAATATATAATAAAGCACATTTGCGAATGTTATTGTGATTTTCTGTCAGACTGACACGGACGGGCGACACGAGGTCATGCTGCGGAATGCGATGCCTCAACAAATAAACATGCATGCTTACACAAGTGGATAATAGTGTGGGCGAAAGAATGAAAACACTGCGCAGATGATAGCTACTCATGTCATTGCGGATGAAAACATTTTGTACCACTAGGAATTCAAGTTGCATTGGTTGCATTGTTAAGGATATAAAGTCCTTTTAATTGGGGCTAAAAGGTTCCAGAGTACTGTAGCTGCATGCAAAGAAAAACATCATGTTGGTAAATTTTCACTTTTTTGAGACATGCTCAAAGGGCAGACTAAAGGTGATGGTTTTGAAGGGAGTCTCTTCTCATGGGAGGCTCTTACTGAGTTGTTGAGTAAGTATGTTGTTTTTTCATTGCTTGGATTTAAAATCAGTTAAAAAATATATATAACATAACAAGTGTTGCAGCATGAAGCTCGCACAAGACTAGTGGCACTCATTTTGCTGGAAAAGAATCCAGTGCAAACATGGGCACACAATTTCTTGGAAAAATTCTTATAAAAACATGTTCAAGGTTATAATGCTTCCATGGTCTGCATGAACTCTGATGGTAAATTAGTTGGTGAAAGCTGCTTCAAGTAACTTTTTGTCACTAAGAGAAGTCTTAAAATAGTAAAAAAAACAACAACATAATAATTGATTAAATGAATGATTGATGGAACTTAGCCAAAATGGAAGGGAAAAGTAAATTTTTACCTGCATGCATTGACAATGTAATAGTTGAGTGATGGGCAACTGGTGGCACACTGGTGGTGATTAATAAATAAAAAAAATCAAGATGTTTTTTTTTTACAAACCCCAAAAGATCCTGTAGAAAACACTGATAAAAGCTGAACAAATATTGACATTGAAAAAAAAAAAAATCTTGAATATGCAAATTCAAATATGCATTGACTGTAGATTTAAATTGTAACATCACCATTCACCACTAGATGGCAGACATGGCTTATTTGCACTTACACCGTGTCTTATTTTATTTTACTTTATTGTGGATTTGGAATGATTTGCAGGACAAACACAGTACCTTTATAATGAGTGAGTGTTTACATGTGCCCTAAACATAAGCCACAGAAGACAATAAAAACAGCAGTAGGTATAATTTAGCAACATCCAGCTCGGCACGGCCATGTTTGTTACCCGGAGCTCGGGAGATATGCCGGTAATTCATCACACTTGCCTTAGTCTCTTGTTAAACCTGGGTGCACATGGAGCGCTTCGAGCATAGCTGCCAAACCAATATAGTAAAAAATAAAATAAAAAATAAAACTAAGAAAAGACTTTGCCGCCTCCAAGTCAGCAGTCTAAACAATAACATGCACACTGAAATAAGAAAGAAAAAAGCCATTTAGTCTTGTTTCATCTTTGAGTTAAATTCATAATCCGTCAAAATGATAACATGGTCGTTGTGCTCCAATTTATGACTATTTCAGTAATGGTTTAATCTGTCGATTATTTTTCCAATTGATTGATGAATCAGATTTTTTTTAAAGTGTAAATTTACATGTTTTCTTTCAAAAACAAAGAAACAAACAGGATATTATTTCAAATTGATAGTGCACAAGCATAAAATAATTATGATTAAGTTATTGGTTTGGTCTGTAAAGTCACGAAAATAGGTAAAAATGTTAAATATATATATTTTTAAACGATTCATCAATTATCAAAAATTTATTAACTCATTCTCTCCCAAAAATGCATAAATATGTTCTATTTTAAATATTACCATGGTTCCAGAAACATATTTATACATGTTATATGTTTTTTTTTAATGCAAGAGCATACAGAAGGCTTTGATGCAGCCTCTGACCTGAAGAGGTTGCTTAAAGCAATGGTAGTTATTACAAAAAAGGGCCAGCAAGTGGCAGCAGAGTATAAGAGATCAACCAGGGCTATGTTTCAAAAAGCTCTTCCCCCACTGTTCTGAAGAGATTTGTGAATAATGATTAAACTTAGCTATGTTCTAATGCTAATTGCTGCAAAATGGAAACAGATAGAAATATATGTTTTTTTCCTGATAAAAGAAGAGACTCTGATCTTTGTTTTGGTAGGTTCCATGTTTTTTATAGCAATAGAACACAATATTCTGTGGGCCCTGCAAAATCAGTCAAAATCCAGTAAAACAGCCGAGAGCGAAGGGGGTTGCTACAGTGAAAATGGCTGTGAGTGAATGAGTTAATACTAATAATTGTTGCAAAAGTAATTGATTAGTTTTTGATTAATAGATTAATTGTTGCACCTCTATTTTGAATGCAGAATTCAAATGACCTTTGAGGAAAGCTAAATTATTGATAGTTTTAGAGGTGGACTAAGACATCTTATTTGCAACAATGCAGTTAGGGTGAGGAGTTACCTCTTCATTCTGTAAAGTTCTCTCCCTCGATTTGCAGGCCACATCAGATGTTATATGCTCAGTTTGCATGCAGGTTGTTGGATCCTCCGTATCACAAGTGGTCTGGACAAGAGAACCAGAGCTGGAAGAAAATAAACATGCTAGTTGTTCACTTTTTAAAGCTCAGTTATGCATCTCTGAGTACAATTCAATTGCATAAATGTTTTGTTTAATCAGTAGAAAAAATGAGAACCAACACAAAAACTACACTAAATTTTGCCTTTACAAAGACAATAAAGCTCAATTTTCAGGGGAAAAGTAAAAAGTATTCCACCACTAACAAGAATGGTCTTGTGTTCGTTAAATTCAACAGAAATCTTCTATGTAGTTCCATTTTGATTCACAAGGCGTAAAAAGATGTCTCAAATGATGGCAACCAAAACTGATTTCTGTGTGTGTGCGCACAAGTGTGTGTGTGTCCCAACTGTAAAAATATTCTAACTCTGCCCAGAAAACTCCTTAAGTCACCAGTGACAGCTGTCACACACCCGAGATGGCAAAGGAGAGGGAAAAAAACACATCACACAGTTCACAAACACACAGGCATAAAGAGGTATGCACAATCCCATGCGCACTCTCCCTCACTCTCTCTCTCTTACACGCACACACACACACAATTTGATATTTACTAGCCTGCTCAGATGAAACTTTGCACAGATTAAAAATGTTAAAACTCACATTTGATCAAGCGTGTCTGCACGTTGGTGCCAAGCAGCGAGGGGAAGGCGCCGTTTGACAAAAGTGACAAGAGTGTGAATAGAGAGCATTGAGAGTTAAATCGTTCACTTCGGCAAAACAAACTTTTCCGTCAAATGTTGTGAAAGCCAAAGATGACTTTAGATTACAGTCTGCTTCAGTTTCAAGCAAAAGAATGTGTCTCGCTATCATTTTCTATCAGACTATCACAACAAGGTGCCCTCGTTTTGAGTGATCACTTTGCAGAGCATTTTATTCAAGATAATAAAAACAAACAAAAAAACAAGACAAACACAAATACTGTCAACAACAAGATGATGTATGTATTGTGCAGGGCAAAAATGTTGCAATTTAAAAAATTTAATTAAATCATACTTGAACCTGTAAGGGAAATGAGTTCAATTAATTATTAAATCAATAATTGTTAATTATTAAATAATAATCAATTGACTCATTAATTGAAAGAGACTCAAACTTAATAATTAAATTATGAGCGAGCCTGCGGAGCACTATATCTATTTTTGATAACTTTATCAGGATAACAGATGAGAACCCCGTTGAATCAGTCATTAAAATGAAGGTTGTGCCCTTTAACAATTTTGCGAATTCTTTGTTCAGCGTAGCGGTTGGAATTAATTGATAAAACACACACACAGTACACAATCAGGTTTTGATTTTGTGCATGTTTATTTTCTAATCTAGTTTGGAAAATCTACTTGGAACTTAAAAGAAGCAAAACTGTGATACTGTGATAGGAAATAGAAACAAAAACTAAAATGATAAAATAATCAAAGAAAAACAAACAAGAAAAGAGGAAACGGTGTTTAACGAGTTGATGGGACTTCCTAATCAAGCCAACATGGGACCCAACAAATAACCTAATTGCTTAACCCAATTGGCGCCAACAATTTGTACAATCTGGTTAATGTTTGCAAAGTTCCACTTACAGATGTTCTCAGTTTGGCCAAAGAAGTGGATACATGTTGTCTTGGATTGGAGGTTCACCAAGCCTTTGAAAAAGAGATGAAGAAGGTTCAGGGAGGGAGGGAGGGAGAGAGAGAGAGAGAGAGAGAGAGAGAGAGAGAGAGAGAGAGAGAGAGAGAGAGAGAGAGAGAGAGAGAGAGAGAGACCTGATGGCTTCCGTGAAGCCGTCGCGTGTATTGGTCACGCGAGCCGTGTGCTGCCTTTTCATAGTGGGCTACTAGTGTCCTCACCAGCGGTCCGTTACACAGAGGCGAGTTGGAAAATTACCAGGTTGAATTTGGACTTTTGTGGAGAATCATTCGATTGAATTTGGATCCCATGTTAACCGAGATTCTATGGTAAAATTTAAATCAATGCAAACACGTAGTTGGACATACCAAAATAAATGTTACTTATCTTACTGTTAAAATGTGCACACAAATGAAAGTTAAGTGGAGAATATGTCACCCAAATAAAACACCTTCAAAATGATTCAACATTTCATAATTCATTGTTCTGTTGCAAAATAAGACACTTAGTCAGGTTTCTGAAAAAAAGGTTATTGGGTTTTTTTTCGTGTCAGTCAGTTTTCTGAATCCAAGCTGGGTGGGGCTGTCTGTGGAGGGGAGTCTGTTGGTCCCCCGACCCTCCAACTTGGTGGGCTCAGGACAAAGAAATGGATTCCCTTTGTCCTTGATGGCATTGTAAAACTTACAACCGGCCGATAATCATTACAAACCTAACCAGTTTAGAATATGAAAGAAAATGAACAATGCATTCATTAGACATTCCACAGCTTTATGTAATAATAAAACAACAACTATAGGTGTAATGATGAATCGAATAAATGACAACTAATCAATTATCAAAGTAATCTATAATCATTTTTTATCATCGATTAATCATGTGAGTGACATGGGAGCAAAAAGAGAAATAGCTCTCATCAGGACGAACAAAATGTATTCTTTTTTTCATGAGTATCCTATTATAAAAACAGCAATTACCACAACATGTGAGTGTGTCTGACTACTAGAAGCGACCAGAGATACTCGATATTTATAGTTTCTATTACAACTCTGCAATACGTAATTTTGAAACTTTCGGTTATACACACTGAATTAAATTGAAACGTTAACCTGAAAATTTGAGTTTTGAAACTCTTGTTTATTATGCATACTGCATGTCATTACTGGAATGCCAGAAGGTCATCATGTAGACTAATGCCACAGCTGCTGTGATTATAAGAGTGTGTGCTGTCATATCTTTATGTTCCTAATGCATACAACAAATGAGGCTATATGACTATTGATTGTTATATATTATAAAGTAGCTGTGCATAAAAAGCAGTTGAAAGGTGGATTCCTATTTGGAGTCATTAGTGTCATGATGATTATTGTGTGACAAAGAAGAGTGTGTGTGTGATTGTGTGTGTGTTTTTTTAAAGCAGGCTCTCGATTTCTCAACCTGTCACTCGGCCCTATTAGGCAAACGCTAACAAAATTTGTCATGAATATGCAGTAATAACATGCAAATTGCTCTTCACTGCCCTTGCCCCTTATGCATGTGTGTGTATGCGTGTGTTGGCCTGTATGCGCATTTGCCCTCAGGCCTATAGATATTGGCTTTGTAAACCTAATTCTTTCTACACCATTACAGCAATAGGGCATAATTCATAAGAACAGAAACATTGAAATTAACTGACATATACGCACACAAATACACATGAAAATTGTACCCTTCACTATTCCCTTCACATTTAAAGGTTAATGCACAACAGGTTTTTCTTTTATGTGTGCGAGTTCTCTCCTGCACACTTTATTGACACACACCCGCACAAACAAGTAGCTGGTCTGCTGCCTCCGTCTCCCTAGGGTGATATTTGACACAGCTTGGGTGCTGCCACAGCAATTAACCTCCTTGTTAATGAGAGAAGCTCTGTCAAGCAGCCAGATGGCACCGCCTGGCACATTGCCCGACACACACACACACACACACACACACACACACACATACACACACAACCACACGGACATCTCACCCTGACACACCTAACTGTTGCTGATCCCCAGAGCTCCGTCTGTCTTTCATGGCTCTCCATCTTTCTACATGAACTTGTCAGCCTGGCAGCTGTTTATCCATGACTCATCACGGCACGTCACAGGCAGGCAGCTGGGGAAACAGCAGGGAAGCAAAAGAGACGAGTTGAATCACGAAGAGAGAAGGCATCTCTTGAGAAGTATGCACGAAAGCGGTCGTGATTGATTGATCTAGTCATTAGAGCTGCTGTAGCACAAGCTAGGTCAGCTGTAACATTATGGATATGATCTGATTATTAGTTATGAGATCGTGCGACGGGGAGAGTGGTTATATCCTGCGAGGTTCCCCGCGCGAGCGGCCTACCACAGGGCCGGGTATTGATCAGTTAGCTCGAGCTAATAGGGGAAGAGGAGCCTGACCTGGGAAAGTCAATATGGAGAAAATGAGACACATCCGCATCCTGTTCTGAGAGAGACGTGCATGGCAGTGACTGGGAATGGGGGAGAGGGTAAAATTTGAGTCCTTGCAAATGACGTGTTAAGTTTGGACTTGTTTCCTTGTCTATTGTGTAATTTAAAAAAAGGCCATATGGTGTCATCAAGTATTGCCATAATTTAGATTGCACTCCTAACCATCTCAGGTTTCATATTGTTCCTTTGAGAAAGACAAAAAACATACATTGCAGAAGTGACTGACCAACCCATGTAATGTTCAGGGGTGTGCAACCAGTCCATGAAGTATGAAATCAGTGATGGATTTTCACCAAAATTTATGTGGACATGTTCAGACGTGCTAATTATATAACACAGAATATTTTTTATTTTATTCACGTCCTAAGGTTGCCCAAAGACAAAAAAAAACATTATGGCGCCTTATGTCAGTGATATTCACCATTTTTCACATGAGAGCCACATAAGCAGAGCAAAGTCAAGGGTGGAGCCACTTAAGTGACAATATATCAAATCACCAGACCCAAACAAAAACACAGACGGCAGCATGCTGTGTTGCCATGTTTGACAGTTGCCTCCTTTTTAAAAAAAATTTTGCTGTGGGTATTTGCATATTTGTCGCATAATGTTCATTATATGTTTATGTAGCAGAATACAAAAAATGTATTGTGTTTTCATATGATTCTAAGTTGCCACTAGGCATTTGCCAATATTACATTCTGATATGATATATCTGTATGAAAACTGTGAGCAAAAATATTGCTGTGTCACGGTATCATGTATTAAAATTACACCTCTACAATTTCCTTTTTTTGAAATATGTGGGTAAACAAAAATAGCATTTTGCACAATATATTTACTTTTTTAAAGTTTTATAGAATACTGTATTTGGTACGTTAACGAACATGTCCAATGTTAAGTTAAATCTTCTTCTGTTTAAATTTTTCGTTGTAAGTCACAGTGCCCCATCAATGGTAAGCTCTTTTTAGAACAGACCCCAACTACTCGTGCTGTCAACGTGACACTGGCACCTACACATGTGCATGTTTTTTTGGTAAATATATTTTGGCGACAATGGGTACCCTTTTTGGGAAATTTTGTGACGTAGTATTTTTTTGTGTACGAGACAACTTGGAGAGCGATCCTTACAACGTGAAAAGTATAAAAAAAAATGTTGTGAGTTCCTTTCAATTATTTTCAGACTACGATTATGAAATGTCTACACATGTACAAATACATTTTGGTGAAAATCCATGTCATAGTGATTGATACTTAGTTACTGAGACTACTGGCTTAAACTTTTTGCAGATAATCAGATGCCATTGATATTTGCACTTTTAATGTTCATACACACTGCCTAACAGAACAAAGGAAAATGAATTTTACAATCATGTGTTTCTTTAAAAACTCTTTGACTGCCAAAAACGTTAAATAACGTTTAGTAAAATCCTACGGAGGAGTGCCAAAGACGTTAAAAGACGTTCACTATGTTTTTTTTTGTTTTTTTTGGAAACGGGTGGAGGAAAGCCTTGGCCAGCTGTGCTGAAAGTATCAAGCAGATCTAGTTAGTATAACGCCTATTTTTGGGCACTAGATGGCAGCGATGACTCTCTTTGGACAAGATTGGGTAGTCGTCAGTAGAAGACTTGAGGCGGAGCTAGAGTGTTGAGGAGAGAATGGCTGAGGAAGCGAAAATGGTGACCGGTTGCAAGCAGCTCACGCTTGAGCATTTTTTTCAAAGACGAAAAGCATCGACCAATGCTAAAGAGCACATTGATGACGACGATGATGATGATGATGGTGGAGGTTGACGCCGAAGTTGGAAGCGTTGACACGGCGGCTATGATCACGTCATAAAGCCTCACCGGCTAGCGATGCTGACGCCGGAATACGCGGAGCACAACCGAGCACTTCTGCTCAGGCGGACATTCAATCGGACGACGAGTCCAATGCATATTCATCGGAGGAGTGGGTACAATCTGATCACGGAGAAGACACTGGTTCTGGACTACGATGCCACCATGGATGGAGTGGATACGATGGATCAGAACATCTCTTACCACCCGGTATAGGAACAGAAGGACATGAGGAAGCCAGACGTAACACCACCGTAACGTCACCGTAACGTCACCGTATCATGATCCTGAGAGTAGACTTGATGGCAACATGGCCAAACACACACTGCAGTATATACTTGCTATTCCCCGGAAAAAAAAGCCCGCAAGAAAGTGTAGCGTCTGCACGCGAAGGAGCAATCGCAGTGAAACTAATCTGTTGTGCAAATCCTGCTGCGTCCCCTTGCACGCAGGGGAGTGTTACAAAAAGAAAAACTGTATTTGAAACATCCACACAATTGTAAATAGTACCACGGTTGCACACATTTGTAAATAGTTTGCCAAATTGTTTTGTCAAATTGTTACACTGTTGAATGTAAATAAACGTATTTTGCTATCAAAAAACACTTTTTCATTGTTGGTGGTAGTGTTTTACAGAAGTAAAGCACTGTTTAGGTGTTTGTGGCATCATTCATGGAAAAAAAAGGTGTCAAATTCACTAGAGCGCATGAAATAATATCGTTTCACAAAAAGCTTGATTTCTCCGTATTTTGTTTCAAAACAGAGCATTTGGGTGAAACTAACCATTTTCTATTGTTGATTACTGAAAAACGGAATAAGGTAGAAACAAACTTTTTTTCTGATGAAAGATGAGAGTCCAATCTTTCATTTGGTAGTATGTGTGTTTCCATAGTCCAAACACAAAATTTTCTGTGGACCTTGAAAGATCAGTCAAACTGCTTAAATCGGCTGGCACCCACGGCATCCCTTTTCTGAAAACGTCTAGCAGTCAAAGAGTTAAATTATAACAGTCACACAGGGGGACTGTCAGGGGGTAAAACAAGTTATGCATGTATCTACCTTTATCAAGTGAGATTATGAATTCAATCAAAGTTTTTTTTCCCCCTCTGACTAACTTTTCCAACACTTTTTGGATAAGGAAAACAGCACCCGAGAAAACTCTCCGGGATATTTTACTAAAGGAAATTAAACAAATAAATAAAAAATATGATGGAGGCAGAAAGAGGAATAAAATGACACTCACTCGTACATCAATACATTGATAGATCAGTGTGTGTATGTGTGTGTGCTCTGTACACCGGAATGTATAAATATAAAAATAAAATCTGTAGATAAACAAAAAACAGAGGGAGTGGAAGAGTAGATAAAAGACTGAGGATTTCACCACACAGTTGTGCACGTAAGTACACACACCTGGCTGAGTGATGCCACCCTAGAGGGTGGCTTCAATCTGATGTGTTTAATGTTGATGCTGGTGGCAAGAAACACACACACACACACACACACAACTCACCCGCTGTTTCAACCTGTCTGTCATTTCATTTCATGAGATCTGATTTACTCATTTCATTTATTTTATTATTACTATATGTGCAGCCATTTAAAGCGCTCAAGGTGTGATGTAAATCCTCCCATGTATTTGGCATCCATTATGCCCCTCAGTTCAAATATGGCATAAATGCCGAAAACTTGATGTGTGCCACAACCCTGATTTGGCTGGGAGCTTTAATTGGCTACACTGTATACTGTCAAGCTACCCCCTCTGGTCACTCTCCCTCTATAATGGGATATGTTCTTAATTTTTCATATGCCATCAGCTGATGGCACAAGATAATGGATGCTGTGTCAATTTCTATATAATGGCAGCTAAATATTTTGGATTTTCTCATAAGCTCCACACAAACTTTTGACTTTGGCTTAATAAGCTCACAAAAAGGCATGGTAGTGCAAATGATCACACTGCAACGTTGCATCAAGTCGAAAAATCAACTATAAATTAGGCCCCTATATAACTGAACCAGTGACCATTGGTTCAGGGGTTCGGCGGAGGTCTAGACGCACACCCGACTCAAATGATTTGTGATGATATGCCCGCTTAGCCATCATTGGCTGCAGGAGATCACACTACATTGCTTAGCCTATCTGTGCTGCAGAGAATTTGGTGCACTCAATAGTCGACTTGTGACTGTTGTGATTGTATTGTTATTGTAAATAATCCCTTCATACTATGTTAATCAAAAAAGAAAGGGGTCAGATGAATATGTGTATTATAAATTCACATGTATAACAAAAGGTATGGTGTACCACAAGGTTCAATTCTGGGGTTTCTGCTGTTTTCATTCTAACTGCTGGAACCTGAGTTTCATCTTACAAAAACAGTGGTGATTGTGGGGGGGAAAAAACAATCACATTTTAATTTTCGATACAAAAGGGTTCAGTGAATGTGCATTGGAAACTGGTGGAGTTCAGTATCTCCAACATAGTTAAAAAACATTGAATTTAACTGTTAAGTCAAGTCAAGTCATTTTTGTTTATATACAGTACAGCCCTCAATCACAAAATAATCTCAAATGTTCTCTATAATGGATTACAAGCAAATAAATAAAAAAGATGAATCCTTAAAGATGTGGGAATCTCAATACATGAGTATTAGGATTTCAATCCCAAAAAGTTATTGTTGTTGTATTGTCTTGTTTAGTGTGAAACTTAATAAAAAATCACCCTCTCAAAGGGGGGCCTAAAACAGAGGCCGAGCAAGTCTTTAGGGTTTTTGCAGCACTGCGTGATGGTGGGAAACATCATTTAGGGATTTACATATTGCCATGGGGAGCGTACTGATGCGCTTATCTGCTGTGGAGCTCAGCCTCCCTGAGGAGGAGGAGCCAGTCCCTAAGGCCAACTTTACTGTCCCCCTCTGTCACTGCATGGGGAGATGTGTGTTTGTGTGCATGTAGTGATGTAGTCTCTCATGAAGTTAATGCTAGAGTGTTTTTTGAAACACGAAAAGAATACATACTTTTGGGACGGTCCAACAAATTGATCCAGTAACAAAGTCGTCAACTCAATCTCGGCCATCTGTGCAAAAACAAAAACAATTCACATTTTAAATTAGCTGCTCTGACATATTGACAGAGGGGTAATTTTGCTCATTTTAGGGTAATGAATGTGATTTTTTTTCTTCTGGTGCCGTAAAGTGCAATCAAGCTTGACAGCACACACGGGGACTGAGGTGTAAACGGCACTGCCCCTGTCTTATTTCTCAAATTTAGCGTCTTGATCACAGCGGCAAAAGGATGCGAGTTAGAGAAGGACATGAAATTCAGATACAAATTACAATGTTTTGCATCACTCAAAAAGTGATCAAGAAGAAAACTTCTGATTTGCTCTCATAATCAGAATTGTATCAAATATAAAACTGACCATGATAGACTCCACACAGGGTATAGAACCCCCAAAACGGACTAGACAAATTTAATGGCACCCTCAACACAATATTTGGTAGAACACCAATTAAAAAGAAAGCAATGAAATTGTACACATCTCAGTGGGAATTTTGCCCCATTATTTTCAGCTATCAGATTTGAATTTGAATTTGAGTGCCTCTTTCCAAAGGATTTTTTGAAATCTTACCACATCTGGACTAATTCTTCATTCTCAGTCTTAAGCCATTTTGAAAGGGTTGTGTGTTTTGGGTCACTCTCCCACTGTAAGACCCATGACCTCTGACAGAGACCAGCTTTCTAACACTGGCTCCTACAATGCTCCCCAAACTTTTGTGGTAGTCTTTAGATTTCATATTGGACAGTCAAGGCATCCAGTAGAAGCAGAAAGGTGACCACAACACTGAGTAAACCTCCACTATGTTTGGCCAAAGGGATTGCGTTTCTCTGAAGGTCTCATTTCATTTCGGTGAACAGTCAATGATGTGCTTGACCAAAAATCTCTACTTTGATTTTGCTGTCTGTGTCAGCAGTGGGGACTTGATGGGTCTCCTAACATTGTGTCAGTTTTAAATGGTGATGGATAGTGCAATCCTACATTGTACCCTGTGTAGTGTGTAGGTGATCTTGAATTTGTTTGGTAGTGGAGTGAGGATTAAATTTTTTGTTGTTGCAATCTTTCATCAGTTCTTCTCTTCCGTCCATGGAAGTGAGGATGGCTACAGTGCCATGGACTGCAAATTTCAGTAGACACAGGAACATTCAGATCGTTGCCGATGGACTTGTACACAGCCTTGAGATTGTCCATGTTTTGCTACAATTTGGGGTTTCAAATCATTTGACAATTCTTTGCTTTTCTTACATTTCTCCAAATCAGTGTGGTACACACAGACACACATTATCCTCTTTTTAACTGGCTGCAAGTGTGATTTCTAAATTGCTAGCGCCTGTTACTTGTCATTGATTAGTTTAACTACAAATTAAAGGAGCATGCATGGGATGCTTGCACTACAATTATTTCTTACTATTTTGATAAGATGCAAACAATTTTGTCAAGCATGTATTTGATATTCTGTGTGGAATGATCAGACTTGGCTTTTTGATGTTTTTTTTTTGGGGGGGGGGGGGCAATGCTAAATAAATAAATAAATACCTAAGAATTTGCAACTAATAATTTTTTTAGGAGAAGTGGTGCATATATTGTATGACAGAAGCACAGGGGTGCCAAAGGCTGTGGTAGTCATAGAAGCCCACAAGTGAGCAAACACAGGTAGAGTCAAAGCATTTTCAAAATATAGTTATTAACAAAATTAAAAAAAATAGTATGAAATGGAGTGTACGAAAAAAAACGAGAGAGCGAGAGCGAGAGCGGGAGCGGGAGCGGGAGCGGGAGCGGGAGCGAGAGCGAGAGCGAGAGCGAGAGCGAGAGCGTGAGCGAGAGAGAGAGATCCGGTACTCTACTGGTGAAATATCTGGTACTCTATCGTTGAGGTGTCAGGGGTCATTCGGAGAAAAGGAAATCAATACTGACAGCAATGACTCATTGGTCAACGTGTGTGTGCGTGCATGTCTGTGTTTGTGTGTGATTTTTTTTTTTTTGTATAATGTATGTGTATTATTAGAATATATGAATGTGACAAACTAAATGCAGCCTCATATTTGTATTCAATCTTGTTTTTTGCTACAACAGCATAACATGAAAAAAAACCCTCCTATAATAAATTCAAGAATTGAAATAAATCTTAACAGAGACACATGTGCCTCTTGCCAGACACAATATTTTCCCCCCCAAACATAAAAATGGATATTCCACTGAGAGGACCTGGCACACGTAGAGGTCAGTGGCTAATATAGAAAGACTGAATGAATATGTGCATGTCTTTATAAGCATACCTTATACCCTTGGGTTAGAAGGAGTTATGGCCTGCTTACATTATTAAGGTGAGTAGTAGGCTATGTAGGGTGGCCTAAACAACTAGTCAATTCATTACAGATGCAATCCCTTAAGTACATGAATAAGCGCACGGCCTCCTCTAATGCTCGGCTGCTCTCAACTGTAAAGGAGACAAAATATCAGTGTGATGCAGAGCACTTTAGATAAATCAGAAAAGGGAGAAAATTAATAATAAGGAATAAAACAACATTAGCTCATTAAGTATGTACGTGCAGAGAGACAGACATAATTTACAAGCAGCAATGCCGGGTGTCCGGAATAAGGTCTCCTTACGGATCATTGTGCGCATGTGCATTCTGTTAGTAATCCTTCACCAGTGGTCGCAGTCTCATGAAAAGTCCTGCAACCTATGGAAATGATCCCCACAAAGGTTATAGCTGTGGTAAACCCATTTCTTTGTGGCAGGATTTATGAGATTATGTTTGTTTCCTGTTGTATAAAATGATATAATAAAAAATGAGAAAATATAAGATTATAGTTACATTCAAAATCAGCAGTATTGGGAAAAAATGCATGGACAATTGCATATATGTTGCATCCCATATATACCTAATACTATACAGTATTGTAGTTTTGAAAGGAACATAAACACACACAAAAGACTCTGCTACCAAAGCTAAGTAAAATGCATACTGCATGAGATGTTCATACGGTTTGCATTGTATTAAAATATTGAATTAAATAATTAAATAAATAATTGAAGAAAAAGCAGAAGGGTGCATTTGTTTAATCAACAGCAGCAGCAGCATTTGACTATCAGGATCTGCAGAAAAATAAATTGTTGAAGTCAGGTTATAAATTTGCGTATATAAAAGGGTTCTATGTGAAGATGAACTGACACTGATGGCATTGTGATAAATAACAAATCCAAGAAATCATTCATGGAAATAGTTTACTTTCTTCTGCTGTCATTGTTCACATTTTCTTCCACTTTGCCTTCATTTTTATTCCTTTCTTAGCAGCGTCCAACCGTGTAACATTCCCGTCTTGTCCTTTCTCATCCACTTGCCCCTCACCCTCTCATTTTGTTCTTGTTTATTTCTCTAACTGAAAATAGCTATCCATTTATGCAATCATTTCATTTTTCCACTCTTCTCCATGCGTTTTGTCTGGAGCTAGGTCAACTGAAAACAACCAATGGAGGAAAAAAAAACAAAAGCAGAAATGTGCATGTGTTTGTGTCAGAAGCTGCCTTTTGGAAAATGTCAAGGCCTGGACGTTTAAAGCGAGTGTGTACGAAAATGAAGAGGTTAGTTTTGTTCATTATTTAGCTAGAGGCATGTGAAATGCAACAAGGATGATAGAATAGACCAGGGATGGGCAACTTAAATGATGGAAGTGATGGAGAATTTCATCAGTGCTACACAGTAAAATTCTGTAGAATAAATTTGACTGTAATTAGGGTGGGACAAAATATTTTCAGTTTTAGAGAAATATTTACACTTTAATGACAGTAAAAAAAAAAAGAATCACATTTTTTTTGGGGGGGGGGGAAATCCAAAACCGATTCTTGTTGAGAACCGACTCCCAGTGTTTCAATTCCTTGGCATCGTTTGCCATTTTTGCTAACGATTCCCTTATCAGTTCCGTGAGGGGACGATGGCGTCACCACACGCGCGACATTTCCGTGCGCCATGAGCAACAAACATGGCGCCAAGTTTGTTGACATTTCCAAGAAAAGCTAACAACAGAGCAACTTGCAATATTTGCAAATTGGATATTTCTTATAAGGGAGGAAATACTACTACGATGCAAGAGCATTTGCACACACAGCATGCGATGACTGTCTGTCGTGTTTGTGAGCGCTCCGGAGTCCAGAGGGATCAACACAGCAGCAATGGCCGCCAGCAATGCAAGCGTTCCGGTACTGGTAGTAACTATATTAGCACCAGTTTGCCTTTATGTGAAACGTGCAGTTAGTTCCTAAATGCTAATGTTAAAGCCCGTGTCTCACTAAATGGCACCGGCTTGAGAGGGTAAATGCCCGCGAGTGTTGTGTTTTTTCATCAGGGTTCATTCAAGGTTGCAAAACGTACAAAACGAACCATGACTTCCAAACATTCTGATTCTGCTCATGGGCAACTCACAGGAATCACATGCCAGTCTACTGGCTGCGTCTGTTTTGACTGAGGAAGAGAAGAGGAGTTTTTGAGTGCTCATTTCATATGAGTGTTGAAATGTTACTGGAGTTGGACATTATTGTCACAAAATAATCTAGATTGTATTTTGTAAATTTCTACAGAAGATCATTTTTTTTAAATGTAGTTATGTTTATTTTCAAATCTTTTTTCTTTCTTTCTTTAGTTTTTTTTCTGGGGACCCTATTGAGGAGTCCTCGAATGCGGACCTCTTAAAACTTCACTGTTGGATTTGTAAGGCCATGTTACTTTTAAACATGTCTCTTGTTTGCAAATACAACTACGACATAAAAAAAATGGATGCTAATCTATGTTTATTCACCTTAAAAAAAAAATCAATAAGAGAATCGAATCGTTAAGCTGAATCAAAAACGGATTTGGAATTGTAAAAATCTTATCAATTCCCATCCCTAATCAAGGGTTGAGGCTCAAACTCGCTTCAGTTTGGGAGACAGCCGATCGACTCCCTGAGCCACACAGCTCCTGATGTGTGCTAGCAGTGTTTCCTCGCTATAACGCGGCTCACTTTTCACGGCCTCGTTTTGCTGATTTTTTTTGGGTGCAAATTTGCATGCTTTTTTTTTTACAGTGATGTACCTATTTTATAAAATTTATGAAGGTTTGAACATTGAGAACGTTTAAACGAGAGAAATGTGAGAAAATGTAAATGCCTCGATGAGAAAAGTGGATAAACTGTGTGGTAAGGAGTTTTAGAGCCTTAAAACATTCATAATAAATGTAAAACGTAACGGATTTCATTTATTGTGAGTATTTTTTGGAACCTAACCCCAGCGAAAAACAAGGGAACACTGCTCATTAACTGGAATCTTCCTAACTCCATTTTGGTCTCCTCTTGGAGATAAGCAAACAGTAGGAGGGACATAGCTCAGGTGGCAGTGTGGCAGGCTCCCAAGTTGAAGGTCGTGAGTTCATTCCTCAACCCTGACTTTTATTTGTTTTTCAATTCTTTATTATACTATCTTCCAAGTGTGAATATTAGCTTTCTCTAAAACTGAGTCTATTCGTTCCCAATCTAAATAGAGTAAAATTTATATTAAATAGAGTCAAATTGACTTTAACAAATTTACTGTGTACTGGGGGCCACATAAGACCATGATGACAAAAGTGGCATTTTAAAGTGGAAGTCAACCTAAAATGTTTCTAAAAGTACAGTAATATGTTTTATGCAGCCCCACTAGTCTAAACACTAGGTTCTGATTACGACAATATTGTGTTTGTGGAATCAATCATTCTGATAGAGCAGCCATTTTGCCACTTGCTGTCGACTGAACATGACATCACAATTGCTCAGGGCTCGACCAATCATGGCTCACCTGTTTTTGATTGGTTGTTTTGTTCGCAAAAAACGTTGAACATGGGTGTGTACACTTTAGTTTTAAAACTGAGATCAGCCAGGATCACTGAACGTACTGTTCAATTTTGGGAATTCCACTGGGAGTTCCACTACAAGGAAAACTTTTATTTAGGTTGGGTCGCTGCAAATAACACGAATGGCCAATGGAGATTTTGGGTGTGAGTTTGACCTTTAGTGGCAGACTTAATTGTGAAATATAAATATTAAAAACATGATAAAAGAGTGTCTAAATTGGCTTGCAAATCACTGCAAAAAAATAACCCAAAAAATCAGCTACGCCAGCCTTGTATCCCGAAAAACTCTAAAGTCGGGGCAGTCGGAGAACCATTACTAACTTTTATTAAGAAAGTCATAACGTACAATTTTCACTAACAGTAGTTACCAAACTTTACCTTAAAAATGTGGCCACTAAATAATTTGATTTTATATGCATTATAAAACAATAATTCCGCTAATAGGACAGCCTCTACCGTTGCAGTGTTTCAGATGCACTAGTACTTACAGTTCCATTCCGAGGCTGATATATTAACAAAGGTTTACGAGGGCAGAGCAGTACATATGTAAGTTTGGCCTTATGACTGACCTTACAATGCACTTAGTATCCTGTACAGGGAGTAATGCTGCAGCCACTCCCACAAGCCATTTATTTCAGCTAAAGACCGCCAAGCACTCATAAATCAGCATTAGGAACCTCTCTCAGTCTTGCACTCTCATTTAAATCTCCACATTTTCTTGTCTTTCATTCTATATTTTTGCCTGATTAACTCAATTTTGATTTCCCCCCTAATAGTTAAATACAACACAACTGGAATATCTGAACTCTGCTGTACTTGAAAAAGATGCTCTTGTAAAGGTTTCATTCTACCAGTTGTTTATGTTGTACACCTATTGCAGCCCCTACTCCATTCACTTTGAAAATTCCTTCGACTGCAGATAGAGACAGCGTCCCTGAAATGTATACGCTGGTATCGGCACCTCTATTGATTTTAATTAGGTTAATTAGTTAATTATTTCAGGATCAACTGGGGGCATCCATTACTTCACAGTGAGGGAATTGTGTGTATTCATGTGTGCGTGCGGTGTGGTAGTGGGGGAGGGTCTCTTTTGGTCATGGCGGGACAGTGGAGTTAATATGGTAATGAAGACGATAAATTATCACTCACAGCAAAGTCAACAACAACATTAGCATAGTCAACCACCACAACCCCTTGACCTCCCGTGATCTCTCGCACATCTGTTTCGTTTTCTGTCCAAGCAGCTGCTCCTTCAGCACATATGTGTGAATTTGTGTAAGAGTTGCACAAGTGAGTTTTTAATGCTGAGCGTATAACTGAATTCACATCTTATCATGTTGACTTCAACAATATAACAGTATTATTTTTGTACATATTAATATTACATTGTCTTGCCTGAAGTCTAAATACGGTCCCTATGTTCAGGCTTGCACAATAGGACTACATGAACTTTAATCCCATTTAAACTGCTTCTATTGATCGCCGTCAACGATGGTGTGCACAATTATGAATGCCTATTTGAAGTCATCCCTTTACATTGAAGAAATAAATAAAAAAATTCTAGTATTCGATCAATCATCTGTTTTGGAGATTGCTTTGTATGGCATTTGGAGTGTTACAATTCTATATACTAGAATTGGATTGAGTGCCCTTTTGATCACTTGTGCAAGCGCAGATGCAGAAAAAAATGAAATGACATCACTAAAAAAGCGGAATCAAACAAAAAGTAAGAGAATAATAGTATGAATGGGTATTTTTTATGGTGAGCAGAGAGCAAGAAAAAGCAGTTCTCTTCACTTGTCATCCAAAGCTGAAAAAACCCTGCAACATTAATTGACCAATTGTGTTCAAGGATGAGTTATTGTTTCAAGTTTACGTCAAGTTTTGTAAAATCAACACAATATCTTAGACCCCTGACTCTATATGCCGTAACTTATCAAGAATAGCACACACCCTTGTATGTTACACCTCCCCCAAATCACTGGTCACAAGCAGTTTTATCTCTACTCGTGTCCTGATTTGCTGGGTTTTGAGCATGTGTACACATGCTCAAAACATTTTTATGCATATGCAGCCATTTTTTTCAGCATGTGTGAATAGAAATTTCACTTGTTCACACTTGTGTAACTGAATGTTTTGAATGCACCCTCTAACACAGTCTCACTATACAATAAGACATGGTGGCTTTAAATCACTCTTTAATTCAATGCTTTGGTCAATCTCAATATGCTTACTTTCCTGGTTTAAAGAAAGACTGTTGTCATTATGAACGGACAACGGCGTGGCTGGGACAGCAGACACCTCTGACGCCGGCCCAGGCAGAAAGGGCCACCGGCAGGATGAAAGGCTAGTGTAAGCACTACAAAGAGCACCAAATTGCACATGCGTACCAACAATTTTGTAGCATAAGGTATGAACCAAAGGCCCTAACGCCTGGCCATTTGACCACGGGGCCAGAGGGAGTGCAAAGGGTCACCACTGGCCAAAAAGGCCCAATAGGACTCCTTCTTCAGCTTGACGGCATCCCTTACCGCTGGTGTCTACCAGCGGGTTCGAGGATTTCCGCCACGACAGGCACCAACCACCTTGCGGCCACAGCTCCGATCGGCCACCTCAACACTGGATGCGCGGAACATGGTCCACTCGGACTCAATGTCCCCCGCTTCCCTCGGGATAAGGTAGAAGTTCTGCCGGAGGTGGGTGATGAAACTCTTTCTGACGGGATTCTGCCAGACGTTCCCCAGCAGACCCTCACAATACGTTTGGGTCTGCCCGGTCGGACCAGCATCTTAACCCGCCCTTGGAGCCCACACATAACCAGGTGGTGATCAGTTGACAGCTCCGCCCCTCTCTTAACCTGAGTGTCCAACACATACGGCCGCAAATCCGATGGCACGACTACAAAGTCGATCATCGAACTGCGGCCTAGGGTGTCCTGGTGTCAAGTGCACATATGGACACCCTCGTGTTTGAACATGGTGTTCGTTATGGTCAGTCCGTGGCGAGCACAGAAGTCCAATAACAAAACACCGCTCGGGTTTTGATCGGGGGGGCAGTTCCTCCCAATCACGTCCCTCCAGGTCTCACTGACATTACCCATGTGAGCGTTGAAGTCCCCCAGCAGAACGAGGGAGCCCCAAGGGGGAGCGCTCTCCAGCACACCCTCCACCCTGAGCTGCTGTTCGGTGCATAAGCACAAACAACAGTCAGGACCCGTTCCCCCACCAGAAGGCGGATGGAGGCTGCCCTCTCTCTTACCGTGGGCAACTCCAGAGTGGAAGAGAGTCCAGCCCCTCTCGAGAAGATTGGTATCAGAACCCAAGCCGGGTGTGGAGGCGAGTCCGACTATATCTAGTCGGAACTTCTCAGCCTCGCACACCAGCTTCCCTGCCAGAGAGGTGACATTCCATGTCCCCAGAGCTAGGTTCAGTAGCCGGGGGTCGGACCGCCTTTGGCTGCCGCCCAACTCACTACGCACCCGACCCCTTTGGCCCCACCCACCGGTGGTGAGCCCATAGGAAGGGGGACCCACATTGCCTTTTCGGGCTGTGCCCCGCCGGGCCCCGTGGGTATAGGCCCGGCCACCAGACGCTCGCCTTCGAGCCCCACCTCCAGGCCTGGCTACAGAGGGGGGCCCCGGTGACCTGTGTCCGGGCAAAGGAAACAAAGATCCAAAGTTTGTGTTCATCATTGGGGTCTTTTGAGCCATGCTTTGTCTGGGTCCTCACCTCGGACCTGTTTGCCATGAGTGACCCTACCAGCGGCATGAAGCCCCAGACAACATAGCTCGTAGGCTCATTGGGACACGCAAACCCCTCCACCACGATAAGATGATGACTCACGGAGGGGACAGAGTCTTTCTGGTAAATTAACGATTTACTGATTATAAATACTGCAGTTGTAGGTAAGGTAAGACACAAAGAATTACAGCTATACATAATTTTGAAGATGACAGAACAACAAAATGTTCTATCAAAAGAGCACACAATCTCAAAAAGAAAATATAAAGTCTTTACATGGGTCTCAACAGACAAAAAAAAACATTCAGTGAAGTTTTACAGCATTGTCTTATCGTACTCGTGCAGAGTTGAGCAAATATGAATGAACAGGTAGATGAAATTATGTTTGACTTCACCCATCACCTGAAAAAATATGTTGTCTTGTCCAAAACGACTTATTTAGAATTAGTCATTTATGGCTATGCTTTACGCTATGACTTGACTTGACTTATGAATAAATAGTTGGCTGCAAGAACTGTCACGGGCACCAGAAAGTGAAACATCTCCATCCCGTGAATATCCATCCATCCATTTTCTTAACTGCTTAGTCCTCACAAGGGTTGCGGGGGGCCCTGGAGCCTATCCTAGCTGGCTTTGGGCAGTAGGCGCGGTAGGGTACACCCTGAACTGGTTGCCAGCCGATATCCCGTGAATATTTCTTCATTAAAAACACATTTACTGCCTTTAAGAAAACCACCTATATAAAAAAAAAAACTTTTTTTCTCTCTAACAGTTCAATGCTCTTCCAAGTAGACACATTTCACAGTATTTGTATTGTAACTTCAACCTTCAATTAGGTTTTCCATGTCAGATTGGTTATTATAAGTAAAAAGTTTCCTAAAGTATAGCATGTAACCTTTAAAATTTACAACAATCTAAAGGTCATCACTGTCATGTCTGGGTAGAGCTGGCTTTGGTTGAGGGCCCCGATTGGTCCTGAGTGGATGCCTGCCCTTCCGCAGGCTGACCAATCCGGGCCCTCAGCCACTTGTGCCTGGCCCCAGGTGTGACTAATCCCCTAATTAGTGTGGGTGCATTTAATTCCCGGGTGGTGATCAGTCCCTTGTGGGATCATTGCCATTGTCACGGTCACCCCCGGAGTTTGTGCTGTCGTTTTGATTTTGAGTTTGTACAATAAAACATAACAGTCTAACCCGCACTCCTGCCTTCCTGCATTTTGGGTCCTCTACTCCACACGCCGGCGGACTCAACTCCGCTCCTTGGCCGGACCGTGACAGAATGATCCCACCATAAACGGACCCAGCGGATCAAGAGGCAGGTACCGTTCCTGTTTTGGCGGTGCGCATGCAGCGCCCGCTTCCAGTTTCCAGCGGCGCGTGGGGAGCGCCCGTGGCCAGTTCTGGCGGCGCTCGTGCAGCGCCCGTGCCGATGTTTCTGGCGGCGCTCGCGAAGCGCACGTTGCCAGTGTTTCCGGCGGCGCTGATGGCAGTGCCCTTGCCGATGTTTCTGGTGGCGCTCGCGGAGCGCACGTTGCCAGTGTTTCCGGCGGCGCTGGTTGAGCGCCCGTTGCCAGTTCTGGCGGCCCCCGTACAGCGCCCGCTTCCAGTTCCGGCGGCGTACGTCCTGCGCTGCAGCCCCTGGCATCATCGCCTGAGCCGCTGCAGCCCCTGGCATCATCGCCTGTGCCGCTGCAGCCCCTGGCATCATTTGCCTGTGCCGCTGCAGCCCCTGGCATCATCGCCTGTGCCGCTGCAGCCCCTGGCATCATCGCCTGTGCCGCTGCAGCCCCTGGCATCATCGCCTGTGCCGCTGCAGCCCCTGGACTCTACGCCGGAGCCTTCATCCGGGTCCCACTACAGACGGTGACTTTGTTTAGGACGTCTGGGATCCGTCCCTTAAGGGGGGGGTACTGTCATGTCTGGGTAGAGCTGGCTTTGGTTGAGGGCCCCGATTGGTCCTGAGTGGATGCCTGCCCTTCCGCAGGCTGACCAATCCGGGCCCTCAGCCACTTGTGCCTGGCCCCAGGTGTGACTAATCCCCTAATTAGTGTGGGTGCATTTAATTCCCGGGTGGTGATCAGTCCCTTGTGGGATCATTGCCATTGTCACGGTCACCCCCGGAGTTTGTGCTGTCGTTTTGATTTTGAGTTTGTACAATAAAACATAACAGTCTAACCCGCACTCCTGCCTTCCTGCATTTTGGGTCCTCTACTCCACACGCCGGCGGACTCAACTCCGCTCCTTGGCCGGACCGTGACAATCACCAGTTACAATAAATGTCATTACCGGTACTTTCAAAGTACTGTAGTGTCTGATGCAAGCCAGTGTTATGTCAGTGAGGAAGATGACATACATTTGCATGCCTATGTCAAACAGAAAGACAATAGAGCCTTCACCGCCATCTAATGCACAGAATACGAAGACATAAATGTCTTAAAATTCTAACTACAAAAACTATGTACAATATATTGTCAATTACAGTTTTGTACATCAACAAGACCTTACAGGACAATTCAATCAGATGCTTGCCAAGCTCCTATTACAGACTTCATTGCATTGTTTACATGCTGGAAAGGTCCATAAGTAGCTCTAAATGCTCTTCATTTGATTAGATTTCACATTATAAACATCAGAGCAGAAACACACGATTGTCCCCCGATGACTATAATAGACTGTTGCGTGAGTGACTCAATTTGTTTGTATTTGTTTATCAATTGAAAGGGTGAAAACATCCAAAGTTACATAAATAGACAGCATGAGCATCATTTAAATTGGATGAAAATCGAGATTTAAAAACACAATGGAGATGCTTATAATCTTTCACACCATTTTCTTCAGCTGCCCCAAGAATCTCGTTTTGTCACGAACAACACCAAAACTGTTCTACCACCTAAACGAATCGGCAACAGGATTTTTATTTTGAACAAAGAAACTGTCATTTAGTCCGTTCTGCAATTTTGTCTTCTTCCACCCCACGGCAGAAAGAAGAAGCGCTTGGTCATTATCACTTTAAGTATTTTGCAATATAAACATGTTTATTATGCAGCCTATTCAGGAAACACACCAAAGAAAACCCTATAGAGGCGAAAGAGGAACACTGTTGAATGAAAAGAAATGCAGTGCATTGTATTACAGTGACCTTTGCAAACTCTACGGCGAGGATGCAACATTGACCTTCTGACCTCCACCACAAAAGCAGGTAAGTACTTGCATGTGCTGTATAATAGGCCGTAACTATATTTCGACATGCAAAATCAGACAAGTTCATCCAAAAAGACTGTCCATTACCGAACCCCAACAATACATTAAGCTCACACCAAGTGATCATGACATATTTCTAGTTTTGATGTCATGCAGTCTTTCATTTTAAAAAGACATTATTGGCAATTTATTTTCACACGTGAAAATAAATAAATTTCATAAATATCCTTGCTTATCTCATTGTAGTTGATGTAAATGTTTAGATGTGCATCAATTATAATTTTATTGAAAGGAACTGACTATAAACACAAATCCCATTGTCATTAAAATTGTTAATGTAATTTCCAGACTACAAGGCTGTTCAAAAGCTGATCAAAAGCCGCAACAGCTCAATTTAGCCGTGAAAAAAAATGCAGGCATGTACATAATTAGCTTTGGGTCTCGGGTCACGTTATAATATGGAATATTTGCAAGGAAAGCGGTCACACTGAATTTTTCAATTAATTTTTTTAACTGTTTACTACCCAGAAAAAATGTTTTGTTTTTTGTTTTTTCGAACAATGCCGAGCAGAGCTAGTTACACAGTGGTAATTTGCTGACAAGCTTTTGCTCTTCATCAGACAATAGTCCACGTCTTTCAATGTTGACCGAGAATTGTGTCGAATAAACGAGGGAACTGAATTACAGAAATGACTGACAGAGGTGAGCACCTCTGTCAATTGTCAATTCCCGTCAATGACGATGCCCACCTTTTGGCGTGTGCTTAATGACGCAAAGCCTCGTAAAACACATGGCCTGAGCACCAAGTGAAGCAGGTTTACGTCTGTTGATCGGGATGAACACAGGCTTTCCTTTTCTGTGTATTTTTGCAAGGCTTTGCGTCATAAAGCGTTGGTCGAAAATGCAGAAGCACTTGACGAAAGGTGGCCATTGTCATTGACGGGAATTGACGATTGATGGAAGTGCCCACCTCTAATGACTGATATGAAGATTCACCTATGACTTTTTTATTTTAAAAAGTCTATAAGAACATTTTAGATAAAAAAAAACAACAACAACTGAAACAAACATAGGGCCTACACCAAATAAAATAGGCTCAGACAACTGTAACTTCATTGCCAAAAAGGGAACTGTGGTTGTCTTTTGTAAATTGTCCACAGTCTGGACTAAACACCTGCTTCTACTTTGCAAGGTCATCCAGGTAATAACTGAGATAATCTACTTTCCTCTTAGGAAAAAAACAACACAGCGGGATAAACAAATTTTCTGTTATTTCCAGTGTCTTTACAAGAATTAATTTAAGTGTTTTATTAAATAATAAAACCTTGTATACTGTATGTTGATAGGTTGAGCCAAAGAAAAAGAGTCTCACAATTCAAAACAATAAGTCACAGTCTGAGACAAAGAGCATGCGTTGCTTTTTTAGTCTGCAGGGAATTTAATCGGAATACTGTTCTTATGAATTAACGCATGTTTGGAAGTCCATCAATAGAAAACTGGGTGTGCCTACCGTTCTATAATAGCGGTGCCTGAAAATCAGTTTGCCCCACATATTGTGAGTCATATTTAAGTATTTGATGATCCACTAAAAAGATGTCATGAGGAGGAATCCTCTGCAATTGCAGTAGTGAAAAAAAGTTCACTGGCGCCAATATTTTTTTGCCAATTAGCATGAAAAAAATATGTCTATGTTTGGCCATCAGCGCAACGTGGTAGGGACAGATTATAACCATTGGGCAGTCGGTTAGTGTAGCTGAGCATTATGGGCCAGGTATGTCCTGCACTGTCAGCACAAGTCAGCTGCCACCGTCCGATTGGCCATGCCTACAGAGGGTGCATGAACCCAAGCTGTTACATATAGGGTGGTAATTAAAACTACATGTAAAATGTGCAGACCATTTAGTGACCAATCCACACATCTTTGACCACAGAGAAGCGCGGAAAATCTACATCAATAAATGGGTTATTTTTTTGTGTTTATTTTAAATTGTAAGGTTGGTGTGTTCAAAACAATTAGCAACAAAATGTGAAAAAACATGAAAGGCCACATCTCACTGTCCTTTCAAGTTCTGCCGCCTTTGGTGAATGATTTGGCCCATTTTACCACATTTTGTTACAGTTCTCACAGCTAGCTATGGTATCTGTTTTTATGAGTTAAATCACGGAACATCACAGTGTCAGAGGGTTTACAGGTCTGGTGTGATACGCACGTTGTGTTCTAGTATGATCTGACAGTTTAGAAGGGGTTTATAGGATACCACTTGACCACAGCAGTGATGTTTGACCAAAGTACAGTATGCCATATTCAAGTTTTGCAGGTTTCACTACAAAACTTGATTATAGAGCAAAAAATGGCCAAAGGTACGTGGCCACCAGAAACATCCTTTAAATGTAGCATTTGAGGGAAAGTGAAAAAAAAACGCAATATCGAGATCTACGAGTGCAAAGCCGATGCCACTCGTGCCTCCTCTGTATTATTGAATAATGCATCATAATAACCACAGGCTTGTTGTTAGAAGGACTGTGCTGGTTTCTTGACATAATGACTGCCCTACTTTTATCGTGTGCAAGAGAGGGTATTGAATTGGCATTAATGTTTCAAATGTTTGCTACCAACCAAAACAAAAGCCTCAAGATAAGATAAACAAACAGCCTTTGCATGACAGGGGTGCCAGATAATGAGATCCAATAAAATAAGATCTGTATTTAAAGAAAAACATTTTAAAAATCATGCCTTTAATAAGATGAGAAGTATAAAGACCACATTGTATCCCACCAAGTATTTCCAATTTGTTCAAGATCCTGCATACTTACTACAAAAGATCAACAAAAATACCAAGTTCATACTGTAAAGTCAGTTTCCATTGATTTAATCATTTGATTGGTTTTCTTTCTTCTTAAATGTGGTCACCTACTGTAAGTACATATGTACAATATACGAGAAGCAATGCAATGTTTCAATATTTCTAATATTGTTACAACCTTATTTAGCTACTACCTATTAGAAACAACTGTCATTATGGTAGATTAGAACATAATTTGACATTACTAGAAACAACAATTATGAGCTAATGAGCAACAAGCACCTCCTGCATATGCCAACATTTTGCCAACATCACTGAAAAAGTCCAATTACATACAATATAATTTCTGTTAATGTTAAGGATTTGTTTGGTGCGCACCCCAATCCTCTACAAAGTTTTGGGAAACCTCTTAAAAGGGAATGTACTGTATGAAAAATGACTTTTATCGTACATATCACATGGTTCTATAAAAAAAATAAAAAATACTGGCGGGTCAGTGTCTGCCCACCCATCAAGTATAAAATTACACAACCAAAGTCATCTGCCTATTTTTGTAAATACAGTATGTCGATGAGCTAGCCATTTTAAACTTCTGCCCCACTGTTATAAAACTGTGGGGATAGTTAACAGAATACCCCCCCACACACACACACACACACACAGATTTTCTCAGTCAATGACTTGACAGGCAGTGTGTACAAACTTCCAGAGTGAAAGTGCCGCTATTGAAGCACTGTCAGAACTCATAAGCCAAAATATGAAGACAGCCGCAGTGTTGGCTAAAATTAGAATTAGCTAATAGTGTTACCTGTACTAGCTCCGCATAATGTTCGGCTAACTTGTGAACTGGGGGGGTGGCATATTTTTGGGCAAGAGCCACACTAATACACAAATTAACAAGCGTAATTTGGTGGCTTATTTATAAAATGCAGTGCTTGTGGCGAAAATGAAATTGTTAGAAATCCAGTGGTGCTAAGGCATGAAAACAGAGCTACAGTACATTGTGTGTTGATGAACATCAATTAGACTTACAGTATATCAGTGTCAGCTTCTAATAAACCACACTCTTTTGAGGGCTTGGTGAAGAAGTCCGAGGGGCTAAAGAGGGTGTGTTTGTGCTTGGCGATGTGTCCATGCGCTACATACACTGAGAGAATTGATGTCTCAGCAAATTAAAATGCTTTCATTTTGTTTAAGCTAAGGGCATTCGCTTGTTTTCTTGGGCTCTGCTTCCACTACTAGTAGCAAGCAGCGAACTGCTTGTTTTAAATTGTGGAAAGAAATGCATCATGTCTTCATAAAGACTAGCTTCATAATGATGGTCCATGTTCCCATGTCAAATATGAGTTCATGACAAGATATGAACTTGAAAATGCAAACAATCTTCTCAATCTTTCGCAAATGTGCATAACTTCTATATGACACATGGATAAACTGTATTCTTGCGGTATTTGTGAGTTCACAAACTCCCGAGAATCCATCTTGTACCGAGCCCGCTGATTTTCAAAAACATGATGCAAACCACAGGTGGCATGGACGAATCATAAAGCAATATTGTGTTTGAGGGCGGGATATGTGGCTGTGAGGAAACCAGTAAGTGCCGAGATCGTGGAAAACAAACAAATCTAACATGGACGAATGGATGCTGCAATTAATTCTGTTCTAGCATAATTACTGACAGTTTCTTTGTTGAATGGTGAATAGAGAGAGGCGCTTTGTGCATTTGTAGCTTGTAAAGATGTTCATGTTTCTTTTTTTACCTACGACGAGAACGAAGACGCCATTTTCATCTGTTGCCATGATTGGTCAACACAAAAGGTACATAGACGTGCACAAGTTGCTGCATCATCCAATCAGCTCGAAGTATTGTACGGCATGTCCTGCCCTTGAGTGAATCACAATTACCAATCCGGCTATTGCCAGGTTAGAAAAGCTGTAGGTGTGATACAGAACACAAACCAACAGTAGTTTGAATTGTTGCATCTTTTTCAGTAGACAAACTTTATGATGAAGTGTTTTTCTCAGCCTTTAGGGCAAGGGAAATGCTGGTTTCTGAACACATAACCTCATTACAAAGGCCTTTGAATGGGCCCGGCTGACCAAAAGCCATTTCTAAAACCTTGTTACACTTACGTTGATGCACAGCCCGGCTCATACAGACTACATTCTGTCCTTAAATTATGTCACATGACAATCCTGATGATTAGAAAGCTCGCTTTAAAAAAATAATAATAATAATATGAATTTCGATCAGTGTTGCTTATCTGTGTCCCTCAGATTGAAACATAATTTAATTTGCCACCTGTTGCAATTGCCACAGCTTTATGAAAGTGGCCCCTGTAAATCCTCCTGCTATTTGTCTGACAGAATAGAGGCCATCTCCTTATGACCATGTCATGGGGAAGTGGATGTTCTTTTATTTGTATTGTATGTATGGTAACCCAAATAACAATAGGTGATGGTAGTAAATTGACTTGTTTTCTTTTTTCTCTCTGAAGGATGGTACAGTGTATACATATTTCATACATTAATGGCATACATGGCAACTACAGTGGTTGTTGGAGAGAAGATGCTAGTCTGCTTTCTGACTACTTTTGTAATAGCCTTTAAAAGGTACGGTCACCCAGGTGCAGTACTGTTTTATAGGCACCTTTACTCTGGTATTTCTCCTCATCTCATTACATGTTAACATTTGTGTGATCTGATTTTCTATGTTGTCATGCAAAACCAAATATACAGCAGAGTGTACACTGCAAATTTGTCCTAAAATAATATTGATACTTAAGGATGTGGAAAAGCTTTGTTGTAAATATTGTAATGGAAACTCTAAAAGCTTCTGAGAAATTTCTAATTATGTACATGCCGACTTATCAGTCAGCAATTCATATGCCACTTTTTTTTACCAGTAATTTACCTTTCTTTTTCTTCACTACAACATGTTCCTACTTCTTCACAATGCAAATTATAATACAAGGAAATGCATTTCAACACAGACTTCAGAACCCTCTAGACATCTGAATTAAAAGACAAATACTGTAGCCTACCTGGAATGAACTCATCTACTTCTTGGAACACATTTTGTAGGTCTACTTTGTAAACTAGAAGTAAATATCACTATTTCTGGGTAGAATTCAGATTTGCTAAATGTAGGCTACTTAATATCATCCAAGGCAAGTAAAAACAAATGAAACCCCACCATATACCTTTTGAAGATAGAAGCAAAAAAAAGTAACAAAAACATTTGTGTTCTGGTCTTTTCCTTCCAATTGCAACAGCATCTCCAAATTTGAATACAAGGTGAAGGGAAATATTCAAGTTTGACTTTACATACATTAGTAAAAACTAACTATAATAATTATCATTCATTTACTTTTAAATGTAAAAATTCAGCATTGCAATCACTATACCAAATAGCGTCCAATGAGAAATGTGGTCTTCTCACCTGCAGCATCACTTGTGGGCTTGAGGTAATGTCCCGTTGCTGGCATTGCAACCTTGCTCGTGCAGTGTTTTGAATTCCTTCAAAAGTTGTTTAAATGGGTTTGTCGGTGGGGGTGAGGGTATGACCGTAGACCGCAAAGCAGCACTTTCTTTATCCGCATTAGGCGTTGTTCTGTCTTCTTTGTAATGCTCAAAAACGTACAGTTGTTTGTTGTTGTTTTTCTTTTCTTCTTTAAAAAAATATAAAATAAATGTTCACGTGAAGCTGAAGGCGCAAATATAAATAGTGGCGTGCAGTTTACTAAACGACAGTGAAATACAATACATGTAGTGGCATTTCACCAAGGAAATACAATATCTTACAGTTACTGTGCGTTTTAAACGGATGTCTTTTTTGTCCATTGTATTCGTTCACAAAATGGTCTCCACGTACGGTTACCACAACACTAACTGTACAATAAATTTTATTTTTAATGACACACACTCTCAATACAGTTTACCGCTGCAATGACGTTTCGTGACCTGATTGGCTACGTTTCTCCAACGTGACGTGTTTTTGTGACGTGTTATCACGCTATTGATCTGTTCCCTTTTTTGAGGCGGGATCTGCGCTTGCATCCCGGAAATACATGGATCACAGTGTTCAAGAATGCTTCGTATATATTGAAGTTGTCTTTCATACCTCAAAATGGGTAAATATTCTCCGTTTGCCTTCCTTCTGCCATGATTATTATTCGATCACATATGTAACCCCGCTCCAGTTTGTTTCAAATAGCATAAATGTTTGTTGTTTATGTCACGGTATGTCGAATGTTGCATGTCTCCACAACGTCGATCTTTTGAAAGCAGCCTACTGTCAAATTTACTATTGTATGGTTTTGTTATATGTTGCCTGCAAGATAGATGAGACCACAACGAGAATCCTAGCATTCGATGTAATGTATACCAAGATGCACCAAGATCAAACTGCAGCACTGGCTGTCAGAATGTCACACTCCTCCCATATGACTCTTGTTATTGTACTAAATAATCAATGCCTGGGATCAAGGTCTCCGACATCTAGATTTAAGTCTAAGTTGATCTTATTGATTTCCTTAGACTATTCACTCCATCTTTCTCATCCCAATCATCACTCTACTTTTATCTGTTCTACGGTTGAATTTGCCCCCTCCCCCTCAATGTTTGAACATAGACTAATCGCATCTGTGATTATCTAATAATGCTCGTTCCTTATTGTCAAAATGGGTAAGATTTTGGATTTGTTTTAAAACTGACGGGTGCCAAAACAAACAACAACAACACAGTAACAGTGGATAATGCAATTTAAAGGAGTACATGTAGTGTGGAAAAACATGAAAACAATGCCTCAGGAGTTTAACATTTAAGATAAATTAATGCATTTTTGTTGTTTATGCGTAACGATGTGTCATTTAAGTTTGATTATGTTGTCCATCTTAATTTGGGCTCAATACAGTTTTTACCAGAAATGAAAATCTGCCTTGGAGCATATGTTATGTAGGTAAAATAAATGATCTTAAATTGCATATTTTGTATCATAACATAAAAAATTATGGTAATTTTATTCACTCAAACAATTACATTTTTACATGTCGAGTTTACATATATTTGGACTACTCAATAGACTTAACCTTTAATGTGAATATAATGTAACATATGACAATCCATTTTTTTTGTTGTACACTAAAAAATTTACTGTGTACATCGCTAAGTGAGCGCATAATTTAGATGCAGCAACATTTTTACACAACTAACCTCTTACCCACAACAGAAGAACGTCACTATTCTAAACTAATTGTAATAGTATAGATATTGTGCTAAATGTTTTTAATGTGGTTTTATATGAATGCAGTACTTTAAAGCGTGATGCTACTTTTGATACATTTTTAGTTGTTGTTTTTAAGCACTATTTTTAAGCCATAAATATGTGTTAAACTTTATTGACCCATAAGTATTTTAGATATTTTTGTTGTTACATTGTAGGTGTGTACATGTGCCTGTGTGATTCTGAATCACAACCCCGACTCTCACTCTGAATAACTTATGTGGTACCAAATGAAACAGATTAAGAACACCAGTGTTTATGTGGTGTACATAGACCTGTCACGATAATTACTATATCGACTTACCGTTTGATAAATAACATGGACACAATATTTTTTTTTTCCATACTCAACTACTGACATTCACATGTGTGTTTGTTTACATACATACGTCATCAACATTTTTAGTGCTGCTTGCTTCTTTCCCCTTCCTGTCAGTCACCTTGCTTGCTGAACAGGGTTGAAGCAGAGAGCGTTTTTTTTTCTACAACCGCAGAAAGTTGAGCAGCATAGATGGAATTAGGTCCAAAGCAATGCCATGGCAATACGGAGAATGTTTTGGTTTTAGGACAGATTAATTTATTGTATATCAGTGCCATTATCATTTATCGTGATAGTTTCTGAGAAAATGTGTCATCCCAAAAAATGTATCGTGACAGGCCTAGTTGTACAATAAACCATTAGCAACCTTCCAAATGTGTACCAATCCTTAACATGTTACCCCAGTGTGACCTTTCATTTGAAGGTGCCGCTCCATACATGTTGTTTTTTTATTTACACATCAAAAAGCGTATCCCTGAGAGAACACTTTTTGTCAAGTGTGATATTACAAACTTGTGTATTCATTTATTAGCCGCTCCACATTTTCTTCCACATTCATTGTGCATTTTACCTTCTCTATGTTTCATGACATTTAGTTTATTTTCTTCGCAAAACCCATGTACTTATTACATTAACACCCCTTAGCATACCTCAACTCCTTCATGCTCATGAAATCAATTAATTATCTTTAGTAATTTACCTTCTGAGCATACCAGATTAAGTAAAGTATAAAACCTTTTTTTTTTTATTGGCGTGTCAAATGTTATGTTGTTACGAATGTGTATTCTCTTGGTGTGCAGAGAGTGTTGGCCTTACCCCATGGCTTGAAGGAGCCATGGGTGATTAGAGGAAGAGAGGAGCCTTGATAGAGCATTACTGTGTGAATACTCACACATGTCCCAAAGACCCCTCTGTGCATTTGCACAAATTCATTTTTTATGAAACAGACTCATAACAATTAGTCTGGTTACTGCCAGAGTAATCTTAGCGTTTGCACAGTGCATTTGGTCTGCCGTATGACATCACTCTCTTAAAAGTTCTAAGTTTGACGTCCTCATTTGTTTTCATAGTGAGAAATGTTATCAGCTCTTGACTAATAGGGCCATGAGCCTTCCTGGCCAAAGAAGGGCAATAAAGTAGGCAGGGGAGGGCGATGATGGTCCGAAGTGCTCAAGGAAATAGGTTTGATTCACTCGAGCTTTCACACAAATTAATTTACATGCGCAAGAGAAATACAAGATGGAAAATTGGAAACCAGCACACTTTTGCCTTTCATCCATTTTTAGCAGTCAAGGAACCGTAGCCAATGTCCCCGTTTCTATTGCAGTTTTGGTTGGTTTGATTTCCACTTCGAATTACTGCCTTGTCACTAGTTGGAGGAAACTTCAAAAACCATGTCATCTAGTAGAGGACAGCACAGTGGCACACTAACAATAAACAACAATGGAGAATGGTCTTGTGTACAGTATTCACTTCTCATTTTGTGGCCAAGATGAAACAGGGTGGCAGGAAAACTGGCCGCAGCAAAGTGGAGACTGTAGGTGCGTTTCCATTACCCTCAGTTTTGCTCAAAAGGCAAGTTGCGCAAAAGCAAGCTGGTAATGGAAACACATGATTAAAAAAAAAAAAAACTAAAATATCGCAGAAAAGTTTTTACGCTCTCATGAGGTAGTTTTTGTGACGTGTCGAAATATAAGCTAGTATTTCGCAAAAATGTCAAGGAAACACTTTTTGCGCATTCCCTATAGTCATGTGACACCCGCTTGGTCACGGAGGAAAGGAAGTATACGGGGCCACTCGCTTTCGTGTCGGAGCTGCCTCCTGAGAGGATAAGTCTTTTTAAGCACAAAGAGCTATGTCAATGCCACCTTTCACTGCACGTTGCATGAGAAATGGCCGTTCCCCCGGGCAACGAGCAATCGAGCGACATACGGCGCACGTCGTTGTTGAAATCCATCCGTCCACACCATAACACGAGTTATAAGCGAGCGCACATACAACACCAACACCAAATGCCCGAACCCGCCCGATGAGGGGAGAGAGATGGTTTTAAAGTAATCTTAACAACTCCGGGCGTCCGTTTTCCGTAAAGATCATGAACACCTCCTACAGAAGTGCGAGATCTCGTAACACGGCACATTACGAGGATTGCGCCTCAGATGCAAAACGCTCTTCAATTGTAACACCGACAAGTCGAAATTGTACTTTATCAAAATACTGTAGTACAATATCGCATTTATTTTTGCGAAAAACTAATGAAAACACAGCTTGTGAGGTACAGAACTAAAGGGTTGAGAGATAAGACAGCAACAAGCTAATGTTAACGTGTGTGTGTTTTAAAAAAAATTGCGCAACATGAATGGTGACAAATCTGCTTGACTAATGGCTAACTAGTATTTACATCACAAAAGTGGTAGGTTTATAGGTTGGCATGCTAGACAGGTAAGGTAGGGTGACCAGACGTCTTGTGTTAAACAGGACACTCCTAGTTTTGAGCCTTGTGTCTTGTTTCACCAGCCCCAATGTTTTGTCCCACTACTACGCAGGTCCTGACCTAGCATCACATTGTTGTTTTTTAAGTCCAGTCAGCAAGCCAATTGTTTGGGCCATGTGCATGGCAATCACACATTTGCGATAGCTAGGGTAAATAGACCTCGTCCCGGATTAACTCGGACAGTCAAGTTTTTGAGCCTTGGGTCCCAAGTCTCGGCAGATTTCACCAATCCCATTGTTTTGTTCCGATGCATGTCCCATCCCGACGTCCTGTTTTTTTGCTATGTGTATGTCAGTCACACTGATAGCGATTCATCCGCATGTAGTCGCTAGCAGGTGTGTTTTTGCCATGAATGAACTAGAACTACTTACTGCTTTTGTAGTAATAATAATAACAATAATAAAAATAATTAGTGATGCACCGAATATTCGCCCACCGAAAATTTTTGGCCGAAAATGGCAAAAATTTGCATTTTCAGCATTCGGCCGAAATAAAATACAAGCCGAAAGAATATGTCCGAAAGAGGATGTTGTGGTGACGCAAGCATAAAAAAAACCCGCTGCAAGCAAGTGTCTGTACACCAAACACCGGGACTGAGTGTCCGCCTTGCTGTTCGCTGGCGTTTTATGAGTACCGGCAGCTTCATTGTGCATACCGGAAAAGGAGAGGGTCGCTTGGTAAACTATGTCAAAAAAGAGCGCTGCCGAGTACTGCACTACAGGTGAGCCACTCTTTCTCCTGCAGCGCCTTCCTTTTTTTCTTTGATGAGAGCCCCTCGAGCGCGTCCACTTTTTCACTTGCATTCTGGTGGCCATGCTAAATACTTTAGCTAATGTTAACACTATTGCTATCAACAGTTTTAAACAACACTTACCACTATCTCCGGTTGACTACAGATCTGTACAGAACGCCGTGAGTGACTTTGCAGTCCGTTCACAAAGCCGATTGGCTAATGCAAAGAAATGTATTTATTTTTAATCGTTGGTGAATATGTGAATGTGTGGATTTTAAGTACGCCGCAACATGTCTCGCACCAAATAGCCTACAAATGTGTCATCCGCACCGCACTCGCACTGCACGCATCCGTGTCCGCCAGTGCAAAGTACTATATATTGACTAAAGTGCAGTTGCACCTCCAGAAAATGCTCAGTTGCTCACCCCGCGTTTTGTGTTAATATACCATTCGCCTGTGGTGTGGACGCATTTCAATTTATATTGTGCTTTGTTAAAATGCCTTTGCTAAATAGGCTTAAATATTTTATAATAATATTATAACAAATGTAATGATAATAAAAAGTTGGCATAATTTTTTTCCGGCGTTTCCTTTTTTCGGCCAAGCATTTCTAATTTTCAGCTTTTCGGTTTCTGCCCCAAAAATTAATTTTGGTGCATCCCTAATAATAATAATACATTTTATTTATAGGCGCCTTTCTGGACACACAAGGTCACCTTACAACAACAGTTAAAACGTACAAATACAGTGGTAAGAACAAAATAAGGTAAAAAAAAATAAGAAGAAGAAAAGACGAAGCAGTTCTAGTCACAGAGAGTAACAGATGAGTTTTGAGAATGGATTTGAAAAGTTTTATTTGGTCTATGTTACGGAGGTCAGCGGGGAGAGTGTTCCAGAGCTGGGGAGCAGAGTGACTGAAGGCTCTGCTCCCCATGGTGACAAAGTGGGCAGGCGGGACAGTGAGGAGGAGAGAAGACGAGGAACGAAGGCAATGTGGATATAGTCGGTCATGTATGGATGGGCGCGGTTGAGGATGGCTTTGAATATGAGGAGCAGGATTTGATGCCGTGTCTGATGAGGAGCCAGTAGAGCTGTTGGAGGACAGGTGTGATGTGGTTTATGGAGGGGGTGTGTGTGGGATAATGCGAGCGGCTGAATTTTGGACCAGTTTGTGTAGAATCATGGGAAATGTCCTACTATCCTAATGCTGCAGGTGCCAGTCATATGTATGTCAATCACACAGTTGTCATAGTATTTCATACGATTAACCTATTTAATGGGAAGTTAACTGTTAAATTCATTAATATTTGGTTTCATCTTTGCGTTCTCATTCTCATCAACATCTAATCGCTACCAGGCGTATTTTCGAAATCAGGCTCAAAAGGGGAAATCGCAAGCTGAGTTTTTCTGGCGGCATAATTCCAATGTTACAACGGTGCGATATACTGTAAATAGCACAGCCAATAGCTGCTGGTACCTAGCAAAAAAAAGTTGATTCATGGTGGTGAGTCCACTTGTTTACAGCTGTTTAACTGTTAATCAAGATAGATTTAGTATAATAACACAACCAGATTGACTAGCGATTAAATTTGTTAGAAATAGTTCTTGGTGAGAATTTATTGTATATTTGATTTTCAAGTCAAGCCATCTTTATTATAGCGCTATATGACATCTACAGCTGTTGGAAAGTATTTTAAAGAAACACATAACATCAGCGAAATTATAGTGTCTCAGTTTTTAATTTTGAAAATCTGGTCACCCAAACATAAGACCTACGAGAAAACGTAGTAGTCCCTGGTTTTGGTAATAGAAAAGCATCAATAGCGAGTGGAGCCAGATATTCAGTGTGTGATGGTGGGGCAGAATTATCCTCAAGCTTTACTGCATTTGTGTACTGTAGTAAAGCAAAATGCAGTTGTCTTTTTAGCATCCCCCTTTCTTTAATCCTCTGCTCTTAACACCATCATCCTCTCCCTAGACGCCAAAGCCAAGGTCAAGGAGAAAGTGGTGTTTTCCTCTGTCTATAGGGTACTCCCTGGATGCCTTGCACCTCACTATGGCAGATATGCTTCAGGAATGTCCCCTCCTCGTTTATTGTGATCGTCAGTCTCAAGGTCAGCTGCTATGGACATTTGTGCCCTTTATGCTTATCTGACCCCCACCCCCACCCACTCACACATTTTTTCCCTTCCTTGGCTATCTTTGCCCCCAGTTTTTTTTCTGTCACTGTATCAGTAAACAGTAGCGCCCCACCGCAGCTGGAGGTTTCATGATGCCTTGTCTGACATGTCTGTCTTTTTAATCTGTCCTTTTGATGCTCCATTTTTCTTGTGGGTGACTGAAGCAGACTTTTTAGAGGACTGGGGAGACTGGGAGGCATATGTGCTTCTGTTGCCTGGTGTCTGCCTTCGTCACGCTGGTCATAGCCCCATTTAGCTTGCAGCAATGTTGCACTGTGTTCCCTGCTAGATTGGATATTGTTGTTGCTGTTGTCAGTAAGCCACGCCATTCAGCCTTGAGTCTCTGCACTCATATTTTGTCTGAACTGCATGCACACAAGGGGGACAACTCTCATCTGACCTGAATCAAAATAACCTAAATGCTTTAAAAAAAAAGGATTTATCACATCCCTGCTACAAAAGAAAGACCTCTGATTTATTATATTATTTTGTCCTGTTTAGCATCCCTGAACTTTTCCACCTGGCCTTGTGACTCTGCAAGGGATGGTGTTTTGTCTCTGGATTGATTGGTCGCCTGGCTGACACGCAAGAGAATTATTAAGTAAATTGACTACATGCATGTGTGGGTTTTGTACTAGTGAGCTTCCTTTTTTTTTTGCGTACAACTGCTACACAGTGTGGCTTGCACGCCCTAAGCCCGTGTACTCTGACACGATGTGTGACTTTTGACTACACAAGAACCATGGATTTCTAGCTGTCCACAGTATAAGCCTTGTAAATTCAAATGCTTAATTTTTATAGGCACCCCAGCATTGACTGAAGTGTCTGCTTGTTATATATCTGGCAAGTGCTGCAAGTCTGAAAGGAAACTGTCAATAGCAATCCCAGCTATTGATATGGCAGTGGGCCGGAGATGTAACTTGGCCCCCCGACTCTGTGCTATCCCTCGGATCCCACTACATCATAATTACATTAATATTGACAGACCCTTGACAATAGTCACATTACTATTGATAGGTGGCTGTCAATACAGTGTTTCCCCAAATAAAACATATTCATTCATAACTTGTAAACTGCTCGATAAAAAGCTTTGAGAAGAATATTGGGCCCGGCTGGGTTTTACTCCTCCCGGGAGTGCTGTTGTTGCTTCTGTGATAGGGATTTTCAGCACCTGGCTGTGTGTGTGTTTGTGCATCTACGGACTGATAGATTAATTTAGTGCCGTATTAGTGCTTCATATAGATAGATCAAGGCTACACATAACATACATATAGTATAGATTCTGCATGCATGCACTGCTCATAATCTGCACCCTTTTTCACATCAAGGAAAAACTTTAAGATTAAGCTAAACAAATGGAGCCTGTTTATTGGTTAGTACAGACTTGGAGGCTACTTTTTTTTTTAATCCAAACTCCTCTTCCGTCACAGGCGCGGTTCTAGTCACTAAACATGGCAGCCTTTCAAATTCAACTCAATGAATTTGTCACACCTGCTTACTTCAACACAAATTCACTCTATCCCCCCCCCCCCATTGATTTGCTAATTCTGACTTCGTCCTCCATCCATTGAAACATCATGAATACACAGACAGGAGCCAACTACTGCCACACATTACATTAAATATTTTTTACCACCTCTAAGCCTTCTAAAATGACCATCTCTCCCTCTCTTTCTGTCAAAACTGCCATATTTACCCCGCTGAAATCTCAAAAGCCTCATGACAAATCCTGTTCAGCGAGACACAAAAGCCACTGTCAAAAAGGGCCTCTCTCTCGCTCACTCTGTCACTCTATTGCTCTGTTTCTCCTTGTGTTAGTTAGTCGCCCACTTCCTAAGCGTTTCAGTTGAGGAAAGGCCAGATAAAAACTGGGGAACTGTGAGCCCTTTGCGGCACAAAATAGCCCGGACGTCACAATAGCGCGATCCCATATGGAGTTGACTCCGGGGAGTGGGAGATTGTTCCACATTTGGCAGATGTTTACGGTGTACCAGAGACTGTGCCGTTAGCCTAATCCCTCGTGATGTGATTTGTATACACACTTCTATCTCCGGAGGGTGCAGGCACCAGGAGCCCTGGGCTTCGCCGTGTGTGTTTCATGGATTGTGTGTGTTTATACACTGGAGGGAGACGAAGACCCCTCCCTAGCCGTTCCTTTGCATTGCACAGCTCAAAGGTTGCATTAAGAATGGGTTTTAAATGTGAAAAGTGATTTCCCTCCGTATGTATGAGGAGAAAATAACCCTTCAAACTAGATGGCCTTCACCTCAAGGGGCCCTGATCCTCCAAACAACCAAGTTGTTCTGTACTTGTTTGACTCTGTGAGTACTTTCCCAAGTGTTGCATCTTAAATAGATCCACTATGGTGCTGCTGGTATGATAATCAAAGGTGGGCATTTCACCAGTCTGTACGGCGTAACGGACGCCCGTTTTGCTGACAAATGACGAGAAAAAAAAATCATGGACTAAGCCTTGACAGAAGTGGGTTTTCTTTAGTCAGTGTAATTGTCACTAACCAAGTGAAGGACAGACGGATCTCTCAGTCTTTGACGTTTTGCTGAGATATGACGTCCATCATTACTGACGGAATGCCCACCTCGGTCTTTTGGTCCTAAAATAGCGGTGACAAAGTGATGACAGTTAAAATAACATGACGGACCAGGGCACTGATGAATGACAGACCTGCAAAGTTTTGTAAATTGCCCACCTCTGATGATAATTATGTCAAGTCCTGCAAAGTTTTCAATTACTTCATCATTTGGGCTTGTTGCAAATCCAAAATTAACCTGAAGCCTCTCTGATACATTTGTGTGTGTTTTTTAACAGGTTTGGAAAAGGAGGGAATCCAGGTAGGAGAATCTCTCCCAGAAACCACTTCTGACCCACTGATCCACGTCCTACGCATCAGCCAACTAGATGCTCTTGAGCTCGACTCAGCCCTTGAGCATCTGCTATGGACCCAATTCTCCCATTGCTTCCAGAATTTCCGCCCAGGCCTTCTCACCCCTCTGGAGCCCGAACTGAAGGCTTTGCTCCAGCTGCTTGTGTGGAGGTTCACTCTGTATCCTGACGGGACCACAGTTGGCCAGTCTTTACTGAGTCTACGCTACCACAACACCTTGTCCTCATCGAACCTATACAAGCCTCTGTCCCACAGGCAAAAGTTGGCTCTGTTTCTGCTTACAGTTGGTCCTCATTGGCTTAAAGAGCGATCCCACAACCTCAGACTGTGCCTCGGTTTGACTTCAGGCGGTCCTGTTTCTGAAGGATTCCAAAAGGCCTTCCGCAATTCCCTGACAATAATTTCAGGTGTTGCCCGTATTGCAAGCCTCGTTAACTTTCTTGTGTTCCTCAAGAAAGGTCACCACCCAGTCCTAGCTGAAAGGATCATTGGCGCTCAAGCAGTTTTTAGCAAGCCTAACGTGACCCGGGACATTGCTTACCAATACATGAATCGTGAGCTTCTGTGGCACGGATTTGCAGAGTTTCTAATTTTCCTGTTGCCACTCATCAACACAAGCAAACTGAAAGCTACTATATATTCCATTGTGCTGGGAGGGGACAGAAATGGCGTGGTTGGTGGACCAGATAAGGGGGGGGCGTGGCAGGAGTGTGCGCTGTGTGGCGAGTGGCCAACCATGCCTCATACAGTTGGTTGTCCACATGTTTTCTGCTACTATTGTATCAAAAGTCAGAGCATTGCAAACAATTGCACCTGTCCAAAATGTGGGACAGAGGCATCACAATTGGAACCTGCCAAAATAGAGATGTTTGTCAGACATTAGATATACTGTATTGTTCTGTACTGTAGGCTTAAACTAACGATTATTTTAACAATTGATTAATTGACAGATCAATGGATGAATAAGATTTGGATCACTTCTCTTCACCCAAGTGTTCAACACCTGCGGCCTCAAATCCGATGTTTGAACATGGCGTTAGTTATAGACAATCCGTGACGAGCACAGAAGTCCAACAAAACACCACTCAGGTTTTGATCGGGTTCCTCTTCCTCCCAATCACGCCCCTCCAGGTCTCACTGTCGGAACACAGCAGCAGAACGAGAGAGTTCCCAGAGGAAGCCCTCTCCAGCACACCCTGCAAGGACTGCAAGAACATCTGAGAATATTAACTGTTGAGAGGCTGACTGAATTTCAGATTATTTTAACCATTTTTGGTCTCTGGACGATTGGACAAAATGGGCTTTCACTTGTAGGGTGCTTTTCCACCAACGAGGCACACAAAGCGCTTCATAATGACTCCTCATTCAGATACGCAGCATCAGGAGCAATCGGGGGCTTAGTATCTTGCTCAAGGACACTTTGACATGGCCACAAGGGTCAGGGATTGAATTGACAACATCTGGTTTGGGAGACAACCAATCTCCCACCTGAGCCATGCTGGCCACAACAAATTGATGATCAAAAATAATTATTGATTTATTTGATTATCGTTGACTACTATTATATTAAGAATTGGTTCGTTTTCCTTGAGTAAGCAGAATGTAAATGGTTTGTAGCCCTCCTTTTGATTCACAACCTATTTTTATGATGTCTGTGTTTCTTCTGAACACACATTAACCGTCTGTTTAATGTGTGTGCACGTGTATTGACAGTCCTCAGTTTCTCTGGCTGGACTTCAGACAGAACTATTTGTCTTAGAGGTACTGGACAGACTACTGAGAACCCCACAGAGCATATATTTAATTAAAGAATGTGTTGATTTATGCTTTGAATTCTCTTGGAGTGTGTGTTTGTTGAAATGGGAATATTTGTTCTGATGAAAAATGCAGAAAGTCAGCTGAATAAATAATGGGAGGAATTTCTGATTCCTCTATTCATGGCCAAATTAGCATTTGTTGTGTATTTTGTGCCTAAATTGTATTTCAACATCATTAAAATTGATTTAGGGGCTCCTCTTGGGTGTTTATTCGGTTAAGTGGAGGAGGGAAATGAGGGAAAGTTATAACAATCATCACACTTCTCTCTAGACAGGCCTGGTCGTTCTAACTCCCATTATCCATTTTCACAGCACCCCAACATCCTCGAGATCAAGGGGGCAGCCGGGGGCTTGGATTGACTCACACATTTGACAGCGAGCCTCTCTTCTCCCTTGGTCCTCCTCTTTTTTGCTTGCCTTTCCATCTCTTCCCCACTCGTAATCTCCAGGGCCCTTGCCCCCATAAGACTGTCGTAAACTGTACCAAAACCCTGGCAGTCGTCTTCTTCCTCGCAGGCGAATTACTCTCTAATCCCTGTAATGAGTCCAAAGATGCTTATTTATGCTGGAGTTAACCTCCACCAGTGAGCCCAGCCCCGGGCGAAACGCACCCCAGCTGAGTGAAGCCTTTCCTGGCTGACGAGAGGAGGAGGGTTTTGGTTGGGAAGGGAGGGGGGAGGTGGGCTGCTACCTCCCACCTCTCCCTCCCTCACCCCCTTCCTCCCATTTTACACTCTGATCACTGGGGTTTAATTGCCGATTGCTAAAACCATCAATCTTGGCTGCAACAATCAGAAGCCTACCATAGAAAATTATATCAAAATTATCTAATGAGAATGAAGTAGGGTAATATACAAATTTTGAAAAATGTTTCTTCTAGAACTAAACTAGAGATGTAAGCAGCACAAAATATGTGTGGAACTGCCAATGTGGAGTTAAAATTTTTGACTGGTAAATACATTTCAATTTTACGTATTTGTTATACATACCTGCAAATACATTTAAATGTACGCTTTAAAAAAAATAAGAGCATTTTTCCCCCATAATGCCAAGGATTTTTGACTGGATTTTTTTTTAAGCATTTGGCCGCCTTTCTACCAATATATTCGAAAATTAAGTTGGCTAAGTAAACATTGTTTATTTATAATTAATATCACTTATTATTATGTTTGCAATGCCAGGGGGCATTTGTGTGTCAATATCCTGTGGCATTAAAGGGATACTTGACTCATTGAGCCATTTTCAGCTGTGAAAAGTTAGTATTTTGTCCAGAATTAATTTGATAACTACATTATTTTTGTGTACAATTAATACCTTTTTTTTTTTTATGTTTTTTTCCACTTGCTGTCTACTGAAAATGACATCACTTGTGCTGAGGAAGTAGGTAATGGCCAATTATGGCTCAGTTTGCTGACCAAACCCAGAAAACAGTTGAGCCATGAAATAAATTGTTTTTAAAGGTATTAATTCTACACGAAAAATAATGAAGTTATCAAATTAATTCTGGACAAAATACTAACTTTTTACTGCTTTTTACTTTATCCTTTTAAGGGAAAACATGCTAAGTTTGTAGTATTAAGCCAAGTTAAATCGAACATATTTGCAAACATGTGTTTGCCATTCAAAAATGTTTACTCCATTTTGGAAGTTCCACTCTTCCATAATAGTGTTACTTAATGTGCATTACAAAAATCACAGGTTGTTAACTCTGCTCATGAAACTTGACTCAGTTTTTCTAAACCTTTGTTGTTGTTTTTTTGTGTACTTTTTTTCATGATGCCACACTATTGAAGGATACCTGATGACAAATAGGAAACTTATATAATATTATAATGACCATACAACTGACAGTGTAAGTTGATGTTGCACAGGAAAGCAATGAACAGTCGCACTTTTTCTAAGTTGAGGGTGAGAACACAAAAATACAGTTATACATCGTGAAGGCCATGGCTCAGGGTGTAGACACAGTCGTTCCGTAACCAGGTCGGCTGTTTCATCCTTGCTCACCCCAAGTCACGTGTCGTTGTGGGCAAGACACTTCACACACGTTGCTTCCAGTGCTACTCACACTGGTATATGGAAGGTGTGAATTTTGGTCGTGGTCGGAGGGGCCGTGGGCGCACACTGGCAGCCACGCTTCCGTCAGCCTGTCCCAGGGCAGCTGTGACTACTTAAGAAGCTTACCGCCACCAAGTGTGGATGTGTGAGTGCATGAATAATGTATCCATTCCATTGTAAAGCGTATTTGAGTGTCTAGAATTGCATTGTATAAATCTGATGCATTATTATTATTATTATTATACATCAATTAATTTATTTTATCCGTTTGTGTATGCAGAAAAGTATCATGTATGAAAGTGATACCGGTGTGACTTCCCCATATACTCAGCAACATAGAGTACATAATTTATTGTTTTTATGTACTGGGGCTAACCTTTTTTCACACTTTTTTCTGACTTGCAAAAATTGTGACAATCAGGATAGATCAAGATGACTCACCCGCTACAGTATTTTTCCAGACAGTCGATGCTCGTCATACGTCAACATTTGGGGTAAGTACATTTACTGGTCCCAATTTCTTGTTCTTACCTACTGGGGTTAAATATGGAACTGGTTATTTCTGTTTCCATTGTTTCATATCAGTGGAACTATTCACAATTTGTATTCTTCCAATTGATGATGATTAGTTTGTATGAAGCAATAAATACATTTCTAATCCAAACTACAAGTTTTACCCCTTTCAAGAGATCTATCTGAACTCTAACACAGTTTCCCAGCCTTCTCTGCCACGCCTTCATACATTCCTGGAAATGTTCTTCCGAGATTCTGTACAGCTGTCATATTTTGGTTTGGGAAATGGCAAAAAATAATTATAATAATAATAAATATATCACTGAGCCAGGTTGCCTGCTTGCTCCAGCATGCCGTCAGGCACTGTCAGATGCTCAAGGCATTGAGAGCAGGCACATCGTCATCCTCTTCATACGCACTCAACAAAGCAAAGCCCGCAGGATCTCTTTGTGGACGTACTGGTTTGAAATATATCACTTGTGACACCAGTCCTGGAAACCTTTCTGATATAACTGTTATATAAAACCATAATTCGGCGGACACTTGGAAGTCCCCCGCCCCCCACACCCAGGTCCCCGTCAGGGACATTTTGACTAATGAAGCCTGTAGAAATGCGCATAAAGCCCGAGCCAGAAGCACCTGGTTGTCAATATTTTATGCACTACATTACATTCATGTACTTCAAGTCCCAGAAAGAGAGATGAGGGATGCATATATGATCACCGTTAATGCCACTGGGACATGTCATTGTCTTAACATTCCATGAGACTTACACCATAAACCTTTTTTGCAGATATTATTCTACAACTCTTAATAGAGGTCCCCCAGTTCCCAGGAAGGATAAAGCCAAAGGAGTATATTAAAGTCTATTAATTGAGTAAGAGCATGGATTGAATTAGCCACGTGTCGGAAAAAAGGCTCTGGACTTAGGTAGGCAGCGAAGGCCGCATTAAGCCTATCTGTCTTTGGATCTTTTCCAATTCACAGGCTCCGTGTGGAGAAGCAAAGGAGGAAGAAGCCCCCGTTCCCAGCGGCTATGCAAAGCAATCTGCACATTCACACGTAGCCATTTAGGGAGCAAATTGGCCGTGTGCCCCCACTGACGAAGGTTTTAAGAGAAAGGGAATTATAGGGCATTGAATCCCTAACTAGATCTCCTTCTTTGATGAGCCTCTTTATTCGCCTGTACCTCATCTCCATTTCTTTCATGTGAGTCACTGATTTTCCTGATTAGATCATTTTTAAAGACAGAAAAGAATCTCGTTCTTTTATAATGGGCACTTCTATACTGTATTTTATTTATTATTTTTGTGTGTATATGTTAAGTTAAAGATTTGTACTTCTTTAAAACTGTGGTTTTTAACCTTTAGAAGTGTTCCTTTAGTTTTCCTAGATTGCTAGTTGTGCTGGACGATAATTGTTCAACCTGGCATTGCACATCATGCAGTTATGACTATTTATAGAGCGCTTTAAAGCAACCCCCACTGTTTTCTTAACATAGAACCAGGGGCAGCAGATGTATATGAAAACAGCAGAGGCCCCAGAATTGAACCCTGTGGAACACCATACATTCCGGTATACATGGGAATTCATATTGCGCATACTTGTCCAAACACTTTCTTTCTTTTTGCTCTACATAATATAACCTCTCACCTTTTTTCAGTGACGCACCCCGTGTGAAATATTTTTTCAGCCAAGTACACCCTAACCAGTGCAAAGTATTTCTAGTTAAAAGTAAAATAAATAAATAAAAACAATGCTGTGCCAGCATTGTTTTATTTATTAAACTTTGGAACTCTTATTTGTATATATGTGGTTTCTCTTGAACTATTTTGAAATAAATAAACTAAACTAAACCAAAAATAGAAAGAAAGAATTTAATTATAAACAAAGATTTGTGCACATAAATCAATATAAAGTGTTCTCCTCTAGGAGCGTATTAAAGCTTTGTTCTCAAAAATAAATAATGAACTGAATTTTAAAAGTTTTCAAGTGATTGTTGGTGGCATATGACAAGTTGGATTGAACTATTCTGGTATTTGAGAGATGCAGTTTTTTAGGACACTGAAATAGAATAGCCTACTGAATATAAAATTCATTTATATTTTTCTGAAATGTACATATACATATACTTTTTAAATATATTTTAAAATCTCACGTACCCCCAGGGGTACACGTACCCCTATTTGAGAACCACTGGTATAAAGGGATTACAATAATAAAGTAATATCACACGACGTACCATTTCAACATCTACAAGTCGACTACTGAGCCTTTCAAATTCCCTGTAGCACGGATAGGCCAAACAATGTATCATGATTACCTGCAGCCAATGATGGCCAAGCAGGTATCATCATGAGTCAGGTGTGTGCCTTGACCTCCGAATCCGAGGTTCGATCGAACCCAGGTTAGAACCACTGATTTAAAATGTGTCACAAGCACACCAATTATTACAATAAAAATGAAAAACCTCATATTCAAGTCATTATTTTATAGTTTTTGACACCTGTGTAGTTTTTCTTCTGTTGTGGCTTGTCTAAAATGTCAATAGTACTGTCTCGCTCACGTTTCATCTGCTCAATAAAAGCCAAGCCCAAAATAAAACAGAAAAACATTCCTCCAAGGTAGTTAAATCCTAGGTGTGCTCGAGAGTTCAGAGCTTGGAGAGTTCTCTGCACACCTGCCGGGCTTTGGATACCACCGGGCCCAATTATCCTCGTCTTCCTCCCCCTCTTAAGCACCTCTTCTGTCTAACAGGTCAGGGGGACAATCAATCACACCCAAAATAAGGAAGTAATTTCCTCAGCTTCCATGCTGTGCTTGCATCTCTGACCTTGAGGAAGAAGCATCATTATTGGCATGTACTTATGGAATTTGGAGTAAACTGCAATTAGCTTCATTTTCTAATGGTGTCAATTAGATTTGTATACAGCCAGCTGTATAGGACATCCACAACATGAAACCAAATGCTGTGGTGTGTTGTGATACAACCGTCTGATGTTTCCTTTAGGGACCCACTAGGTGCAGCAGATATGTCAAATGATGTGCCTTCTAAAAGTCTGACAACCTCAGGTGAAGAGTAATGTTTGATCATGTGTTAACACCGCAGTTAGAATCTGGCAGCTTGAAACATTAAGACACGAGTTAACTTTAAAGATGAGCACTGTTTGAGTTCAAGTAAAGATTTAGGTGCGGCTTTGGAAGAAATTGAGACACTACTGACATTACTTCTGGATTGTTTTGTTATGATTTTCATTTTTGAAACAAAAAGCAACCAAAATAAATGCTCCCTTTGTCAAAATATTTTAAATGGCATACTGGCAATAATTTTTTAGAGAGAGCTCTTCAACAAATAATTATATTTTTGTTCCAAAAAGACTCATTGCACATTTTTTATGCATGACGCCTATCCTGTAAATCCATTTTAAATTTGCAATCTAGTTTGTAGAGAATTGTGCAAAAAAATTATGTTTTAGGAACGAGTCTTAGGGAGTAATGGAATACATTTACCGCCATTTTTTTTGTAACCATACTAAACACATAATTAGATTACATTTAATATTTTTATTATATAATTTAGTACAATTTTTGATTATTTCACTGAATTACAATTTCCACGCGGACAGAAAGACTCCTTGTTTATTTGAGCCCTCAGCACAACCAGTGAATAAATTGTCACAATTGTGTAACTCAGTGGACCGCCTAACTCCATTTGTGACAGGTGTCCTCCAAATGTGACCAGTTTGAAGGCATAACAGAGGAAAGAAGGAAGTAGTGACCACTATTCACTAATTGGAATTTACTCACGGAAGGACTGATTTATCTTGAGTAACATTTACAAAGAGAAGTTTGAGGTGTCAGAGACCTGCGACGTCCTGCTATGGCAAAGCTAGTTGCTAGCCTGCTACACCGCTAACATGTGTTCCATTGTCGTCATTATCATCATCGTCGCATCATAATTACGGCGCACGTGTGGGTGAGTGTGAAAGAGGTGGGTGGTGTGTTAAGCTACTGCTTCAAATGTTGCCTTCATAAACTTATTTGTCCTTATTTTCTCATACAATTGTTATAACAACACCTTTGTTATGGAGCAAACAAATCTTCTTTCCTTCTTCTTTCTGGTATGAATAAAGCATCCATCCATCTATTCATCCATACATACATCCATACATCTGGGCCCAAAGATCCAGCTCTCTCCAGGTTGCTCAACCTATCTATAAATAATTATTCAGCATTTCAGTGGGCATCAGTCAGATTTTTGCTATTTGCAAACCGGCCTTCTCCCTATCCCTTACAATTAGCGATATATAAATATTGCCAGACTTCTGAAATAATTGCAAGTCTTTTTTCCCCCCAGAAAATACAAAAAAATGAGCAACATTTTGACCATATATGTATTAATAATTTCATGTCTAAGGTATAGCTGAATTATTATTTTAACAAAGGATGTGGCCAATTTTAGCAGAGGGAGCCAAGCATCCTGAGGTATATATAAATGTAAAATAAATAAAAAATATATTGTTTTAATTAAATATATTTTTGTCAAAATATGACTTCAGCCATTATTTTAAGAGTATTTATGATATCCATGTGATATTTATTTTTATTTAGTTTTTCTTTCTGTATTTGATATTGGAGTAGTCCAAAAGTAATTAAAAATATTTTTTTGTCAAAATATGACTTCAACCATTATTTTAAAAGACTTTATGGCATTCTTGTATTATTTATTTTTATTTTGTATTTCTTTCTGTATTTGGTATTGGAGTAGTCCAAAAGTACTTAAAAGTAATCAAGTTGCATTACTTTGTTTATGTTGCTAATTACAGGCAACTTTATAGGAATGTTTTTTAAAAGTAACCCCAACTCCTCATTATAACTAGTACAACATTGACTTTTTAAATATATTATTTTGAAACACCTTAACACATTTGAAATAATGACTAAAATATTGTAGATTTTATTTGGTCTCATTTGGATTTGGCACAATGTGTATGGGGCGTTTAAAACATCAAACTAAAAACTACTATTGTTTTTGTGATCTCTTAAAGCAGGCATAAAAAAGATTGAAACAAACTTTGCCTGACCCGTTCCTGTTGTTGGATGAATTGGGACACAAGTAGCGTGTGGATAGGATGAACATTGAACAACCAGGGGGCATGGTGGGGATTATACACAGGTGCACTGCAGTCCGTCTAAGGCCGCATCTGTTTGTGTTTTAGGCTCATGTTTTCTAACCTTTGTGTTAAGACCCTTTTAAACATTACAAAAATCTCACGGCACACCACCAATCAAAAATGGCATGAAAAATATGAATAGTGTCTGTACTCACAACTTTACTTACTTAGTGCTTATTTGAACACAAAGCTCAGCATGTTGCTGTCATAAATAGACAATATGTTTGGGACAAATTAAATGAAGTTGTGTAATTGCTTCCCTAACAATCCCTCACATCACACAAGTGTGCCACAGCACCCTGGTTGGGAATGACTGTTTTAGGCCATCTGAATGCTTTGCCTGCAGGTGTCTTGCAGCAACTAAATGAGCAATAATCTGCACACATACTTCCAGATGTCCCAGTGAATTTCCTGTGACTTAAGGCACCAACTGAGCTCTTTGAAACTCCTGATAACTTCTGCAAATGTGATTGAACCTCTATTTGTTCAGGAATGTGGTGCAAGGCTCAAAATTCCTTTTGGCCCTCAAAGACGTATAAATGATGGCATATGTTTGGCTCCAGCGCCAACCTACCTGATTTAACCTTCATATAGGCGCATGATTGGTTACATTTGTAAAATAAAGTTTGTAATTACTGTATCTTTACTTGTATGTTAAATCAATTGTACCTATTGACATGAATTGAAATGCTATTAATTCATTTCATTGCAATATCCAAAAGGATTACACATCACATGGCAGCTGTAAATCTGCAAATACAAAATGGCACATATTGTATTATATGAATCCAGTAGTATATCGTTGAGTGTAGAATGATGGACAAATGTTAGAACTTTAGGGTTAGCACTTTAAACACAGATGCATGCAGTAAACTAAATGGCATTTTTCCTAATGTTAAACCACATGGACACTAAAATCTGGGTTTCCAGGAAAGGAAGCAATATACCATTTGTGGTTGCCATGGATATGTGTGTGAATATCACACCTGCTTGCACCTGCGACACCAAACACGTGCACTAAAACATGTACATTAACTTTGTTTTCACCTCAACTTGCATGCATTTGTCATAAACTACTGTATAGCAATGTACTTATTAAATTAATTATTTATATAGATTAAAGATTCTGTAGCCCACCTGCACATGATAGTGAGAGCCAGAAGATGATATATGTTTCTAATATCTTGGCTACATTATTTTATTACTTAGCTTACCAAGTGACTGCATCAATATAAACTTTGTTGTTATTTTCTATATAAATTATGGAAGTGTATCGCATTCACTTGAAAAAAAAGTATTTTTGGGGGGGGGGGGGGTGGAGGGTCGTCTTTGTTTTATTATTTTTTTTATTATTAGTTTCTGTTTTAGGGGGTGTAGGATTCTTCTTATTCTGTTTTTCAGAATATTTTTTTCTTTTCTTTTTTTTTTCAGTTTTATAGATTTTTTTCTTGTTTTGGGGAATATTTTTTTCTTGTTTTATGAATTTTTTCCCCTTGTGTTTATAGAATGATTTTTTTGCTTGATTTTTCTAAATATTTCCCCACCATTTTTCAGATGTTTTCCCATGTTTTGTTTCAGAATATTTTTTGTTATGACAGAAAAAAAAATCCAGTTACTCGGGAAAATAGTCCCCCCATACACACACAGTTTACTGTAAATAATAATGTATATCCATATTGCTGGCATTTGGCCAAAACCTCATACATCACAATTTGGTCAATTTCATGTTGAAAAAAATCATGCTGGTGTTATTTGTTACAATTACCTACCAATCTAAAGTGTTGAAAATGGCTTGCGCTCTTAGATGATGTAATGGTAATACAGAATACATAACAATATATAATAACTTACTTATTAACTACAGTAAATTAAAGACATGTACATGTAACAGACTTTTTATACTGAATGCAGTCAACCAATGGTGTCGTTTAAAAACAATCTAAGGGTCAATGAAATGCATTTTCAGCCCTACTTGTCAAAAAAAACAACTAAATAACATAGCATACTGTATAAAGAGTCGTCCACTGTTTTTATTGTTGATTACAAACAAGCCAATGTTTTTATGTCACCACCCCAAACTGACACTGTGTACACATTGTCAAGTATTATACTTTCAAGTGTTTGCTTCCTGGTATCAAGCTGCAGGAGTCATCTACATCCACTGAAGAGCCACACAGCATCTGGGCACGTTCACAGCGCTTTGCCTCAATCAAATAAAAAAAAAAAAGGCATGCTACAAAAGGGAGCGTATCTGCAATTCAGAACACGTTTTTCTATCAGACAGGAGATATATTGCTGACTAAGTATTGTCAGATGTTGGCAAATTCCACATATATTTCATATCCGGCTCCTTGAAACGTGGGGGCCACCGCTTCAAGACTCAAAGCACATCATCAACAAAAATGCTGCTTGACCTCTGGAGCAGAAATGCTCCAAATATCCATTCGGTTTTCTCCCCAAATAGTTTTACCAATATAAATGCAATATCACAGGCTATAAATCATTTAGGAATTCATTTGAGGAAACACATTTATTTGCGGGGGAGTGCTCATCAATAAAGGTGGCTCATACCAAGTTTATATATTCATGCATTCAATAGATTCAGTTATTCATTTATTCACTCATTCACAAGGCCCATGCGTAAGACCCCATGTGTGTGTTTATGGTTCTATGTGTGTGTGGGTGTGTGTGTTGACCTGCGGTGTAACTGTACTATGCTGCGGGCTAGTGCACTTCCCCAGGGGGCTCTCATCTTTTACTGAGCCCTGACAGAAGATGGAGGCTGGGAGAGGGGGTTTGCTGCATTAAAAAGCCTTTACCTAGCTCTGATTTATCAACCCCCGCCTCACACACACAACACACACACATACATGCGCCAACCTCACGCCATCTCACCATTCCTCGCCGCAGCTCAGCCAACACTCTATCAAACACACACAGATGCACATTCACACACCATCAAACACACAGTGGTTCCATTTTAAGATGGCCGCCTTGGAGACAAGCATAGGGGAGCCAAACAGGCTGCCGCACTGTACCGCAGTGGTGATTTTACATTTGAATGGTAGCCGCCCCCAGCCCGACTTACCCACCCCCACTTCAGTCGGGGATGCTGGTGAGTGGTCGGTGGCAAAATCAGCAGTTACGCCTCAATAACACCGAGTGACAATTAAAAGGCAGCCTTTACCGATGAGCCATGCTAACTGCTAACTGCACAACACAGTGAGAAAATATAAACATTACTTGCATAGACAACTCCAAATAAATATTTTTAACAAATGAAGTTCACAACAAACACAAATAAGCAAAATTATTTCTCATTTATTTTAATTCAAAACAGGAAAAAAAATGGATAGCGACAGTATCTGAAATCTTGAAAGGAATATACAGTACAAGCATCACATGTTGTGAACCCATTTGTTCACAACAGCACATGCAGCACTTTGTCCTTGAGAAGGTTCAAGATTTGTTAATCATATTCATTCATACATGCTGCTGGAATACATTTGCGCCAATGCTGCTTCGATTATTGCCTCGGTGTTGATAAAAGGAAAGAAAATGGAAGAGGAAACCAAAGATACACATAATGGGTTTAAGTTCAATGTTTTTCCATAAAAACTGCCTGTGTGTAAATGTTATGTATTAATAATATTGCTCATTGAATAGTCATTGAGAGTATATTTTAATTGGGATTTACATCTGAAGAGTTGGAGAAGGGAGAACAACATTTATTAAATCACCTCAAAGTGTTTATTCCTTGCATGCCATTGATAAAGACATTTATGTGACATTTGTAGAAGATCAATAATTCGGTGCATTTGCCTCATGCATCCATACTGAAGGGCGATCGAGGAGGGCAACACTCGCAGCACCACATAAACATTTATGGCCAACGCTGCAAAGCTCCGAAGTGGTCTGTCAGGACGCTTAGAGCATTATTGTAAAATAAATCTTTTTTTCATCTGATTTTTGAGGTCTTGTGTAGTGAATGCCTGTAAAGTTGACACCCGGATATTCACGGTTCAACGTTCTCAAATTTTACTTTTTTTTTTTTTTTTACCTATCTTCCATTCCTCACGTAAAAACTCGCTTATTTGCGATATTCTGTAAAGTGGCAGAAAATAATATATAATACTATCTATAGTGTGTATGTACTTTGGAAAACAATTCTGAGATTACTGTGGTTAAAGTCTCACACTACAACAAACATTGCCTAATTCCAGAGGCGGTTCTGGCTAGATTTGCGCTCTGGGCAAACAATCCCTGCGTCCTGGGCAGTCGCCCACATTGCCCATAGAAAAAACAGCTCTGTGTCATTCAAATGTATTTCAAAGTTGTTCAAACATCTTGATAAAGTAATTAGAACAGTCTACAGAGTTGTTTGAATGTATTGGTGAAGTCATTCAAACATATTGGTAAAGTTATTTGAACGTATTGATAATGTAGGCCAAAAACATAAAAAAAAAAAAAATCCTTAATACAACAGGGTATTTCCCCATAATATTATGGGATAATACAACAAACCTAACTTTTGTAAGTCACGATTCACGATACTGAAATAATATACTCTGGATGGGGGATGCAAACTGTGAAATTCGTTCTTTTAGAGGTTCTCATTATTCTATGCAGGGATCCTGGTGTAAAACATGCACTGATAACGGAACAGAAATTATCAGTAACATTGGCAACCTAAGATGGCTGCCCTCTGACTTGAGCCATGAGGGACTGATTAGTCCATTAGTCCGTGTACAAACATTAAACATTTTCTTATGATGCCTTGTACCTGTAGAATTGTTGCATTACCCGTGGAATTATATGGAAAAAAAACCCCTGTGGTATTATGGGAAAATATGCAAATTTTTTAGCCTTTGGCCTACATTTTATCAATACATTCAACGACTTTACCAAGACATATGGGGATTGGGGGTCGAACACATGCCACAACCACATCTACGGTTTGGGAGTGATGAACGCTACCATTGAGCTACAATTCTGGGCCGCCAACGCAGCTCATCATCTTATTTGAACGCTCAGAAGAGGTATTAGCTCATCTACTTTTACTCTTTTTTTTGAAATACATAACAATAAGAACACAGACGCACAAAACCCTCCTACACCACTCACAATCGACCTTAGAGCAGTCTGTGGTCTACCAGTCGTGGTAACAACACCGTGCACTGTGCCTCCCATTTGTCGCGCAGTCTGCTTCAACACTAGCTAATTGGTCCCGTGAAAAACAATGAAACTGGACATTTGAATGAATTTATTTATTTATAATGTATTATTAAATATATTTTATTATTATTTAAAAATAAAAAGCCGGACTGGTCGTATAAGAGTGGTCATATCCGAACAAAAGAAGGTGTTTGGTCACCCAAGCTTAGCATGTAGCCCACCTCTTTCCATTGCCAAACTCGCTATGTCAGCTAACAGTTACTACTTCTACCACTCTAGTGCTAGTTGGGGTTGTTGCTGAGTTACCCCCATCACCTGATGATAATCCTCAGAAGTGCTAGAGCTACTAGCAAGAGGCTAACTAGGTCATCTAAAAGGTGCGCTAGATGCTAGATACGCTAGATAGTAGCCGGCTAGAATTATTGATACCGCACATTGGCTGTTGTTAAATTGTGAATGTGTATTGAATATTGTGCCTATTAGTGCTGGGCGATATGGAAAAAAACTTTGATCACGATATAGGCTATTTTATATCACGATAATGCTATAAGACGATAAGATATATTTTCAGTTTTTCTATAAAAAAAAATAATTATACAACACACTATGACTGTTTATTTTCTCATTTTATTTTGAAGTGACAAACAGGTCTGTATCAAAAGAGAAAAATGCATCCAGTAGGGCTACTACATAAAATTATCAAATGTTCACAAAAGAGGCACAGTAACCACTGACATATTTTTTTACAAATGTATTTATGAATCTAAATAGGGGATACACAAATGTTTCAGGCAGAAATTGTTTAAAAATAAAAGACAATGTCGTTTTGAAAACATTTATTGTGCAGATTTCAAGTCAGAATCAAAACTCAGGACTGCAGTGTGAAAACAAATAATATTTAGTGATATGAAAGGTATTATCAAGCCGTTTGTTTAATGTTCCTCCTTTAGGTTGACGTATATGGGACGCCGTAACAATCACATCACTTCCTGTTTAGCTCATGTGTAGCATTACTTTTTTCCACAGAGACTCATTAAAAGGGCAGCAGTTTTGCTATTAAAAGTTTGACACGCTCCGCTTTAACGCGGTACCAGCGAAAAAGTGTAATCGATCACTCATGCACTTAAATTAATGTCAGTTTCGCGATAACGTTAGCCGGTTAGCAAAGCGCTTAGCATAGCAAGGCTTCTACGTCTTTTTTTCATTAATCATGCCTCGTAATCTCTTTTTGAGAACTTCAATACTTGTAAGTGAAAAAGTGCTTCTTATACGCCGCTACGGAGGCTGTGATTACTAACTTAGGAGCGAAACGTGCTGTATTAGCCAGCCGAAGCTCCTTGCTATGCTGCGACGTAAGTGGTAGAACCAACCTCATCTCGAATTGAGTAACCCCGTTTGTAGGTAACGTAAGCATAGCAGCGAAGCTTTTGGGGGCTTTCACCGCCGTTCAATTTTCAGAAAAACATAAAAAGCTGTGTTATAATGATGCTAAAACTGCACATTTAGACCGCAAAGTGCAAACTCCTATGTTTGTTTTTTCACAGGTGTCACTAGGTTATTTCAATGAGCCGAAAGGAGTACCCAACATGCTTTGAGGTAGGTTTTGAAAAATAACAATAATAAAATTCATTAATAATTACGAGTTTGTTGTTTTAGTTAAGTTTTTCAAAGGCATTTACCCACCTCGTTTACTATTAATTTTCATTAATTACAAGCGGTTCAGATAATGGATGGATGTTAGGTTTACTTTGGCACTGAAAGCTTGTAATGTACGACGGCTTTTGTACATCAAACAAGCATTCTGTGTCACTTATTTTGTTTGCTTTTAGCTGTAAGTGACAAATGACGATAGACACGATAGGAAGAAAATGACACAATTTTTTATCGGCTTCACGATAAATATTGTCATATTGCCCAGTACTAGTGTCTACTGAGTGAAGTTGTGTTAGCTTTCAAAAATAACTCAACTGTAACCAATCACCCTTGTGCACAGTGAACACACAACATATGAAGTCACTTGCTTATAAACACAATAAACGTTTTTCCACTAATCTGCATCCAATTTGTGTATACTGAGAAAATGGAGGACAAGAAAGAGCACTGGTGCAGCTTTTGCCTCAAAACCATAATTCATTGTTGGGAGCGTTACAATCTAGATTACATCTCTGCAGCTTAAAAGTGTAGTTTCCTATAAACAGCAGTCTACAGCTCATAAAAATTTGCTCTGCTTCAGCATAAACACTCTCCTTGTCCTCTCACCCCTGCAAGTACGCGTGGATGTTTGTATGCGTGTGCTTGTGTGTGCGTGCATACATGCATTTGGCCGTATGGCATAAACAATCTTCTTCTCCAGTCAGTAGCGCCGAGTGATCCATCAGCTTCTTCACGGAAAACCAATTTCACTGGAGATGTTCAGTTTTTCACACACACACACACACGCACACACACGCACACACACGCACACACACACACACACACACACACACAGCGCACATATACGGAGAGAAGGAAATGAAAGTGAAAGAAGAGGGACACATGATGGTGAATTGAAAAAGAAAGATAGTCGGGAAAAGGAGAATACAGATGACTCGCCTTGCTATGTTTAATAGGATGCGCTGTTATTGGCTGTCTCATCAGTTCAATGTGCTAGCCTAGAATGTTCGTCTGTGGCCTTGCGTGTAGGCTCTATGTGACTGCTCATAT